>NC_133789.1:9823103-9980618 GCF_003597395.2 Chelonoidis abingdonii
TGGTGGACAAAATACTATAGTAACATGTGACCAAAGTTCCTCCTCTACCTTGGTGGGTCCTGACTTCTTGGCAGATTTGCTCACCTTCAGTGATCTTCCCACGTCTGCGTCTCAATTCTCCTGTGTCTGATCAGGGAGTTGGAGGTTTGGGGGCGAACCCAGGCCCGCCCTCGACTTCCAAGTGTTCCAGCCCAGGGCCCTGTGGTTGCAGCTGTTCTATTAGTACTCTCCTGTAACAGCGCATGACAGCTACAACTCCCTGGGCTACTTCCCCATGGCCCCTCCAAACACTTCTTTATCCTCCACCACAGGATCTTCCTCCTGATGTCTGATAATGCTTGTCTCCTAAATCCTCCAGCAGTACACTCTCTCACTCTCAGCTCCTTGCTCTTGCTCCCAGCTCCTCACTCACACTCCGGGCTCCTCCCTGCTGATTCGGGGTTGTTGAGCTCTTTTTAAAACCCAGGTGCCCGGATTAGCCTGCCTGATGGCTGCAGGCGTTTCTTAATTAAAGTAGCTATCTCTACTGCCTTCTAGAAAGATCTAATTGCTCCAGGGGTGCCTTGATTAACCTGAGCAACTGCCATTGGTTCCATGCGTCTAGCGATTTGTTTGCCTGGAGCTACATACCTGTTTCTCAGTTACTTTACTGTAAGCCATCTGGCCTTGCCGCCATCACAACAATGTTATGTTTAGGATACATTTTTCGGGGATGATTGATCCACACTGTTTCACTCACCAAGCTATTCTTACAGAGATTGTTATACTGCCTTTATCTCTGTATTATATGAGCACTTTCAAGTAGTGCATTGAGCAAAATGACCAAATTTATGGTCACATGTGTTCATTCTTTTTCCTCATCCTCTCCCCAGGAGGAGAATTCTGTGTGCAGCGTTAATGTTTTGATTTTAGTTTTTTCTTTTTAATGTCCGTGCTACTATGTGTTATACAGGAGAAGGTGAGAGTCAAAGCAGCATGTCTTTCCCTTAGTAGTGGAAATGGGTGAGATTTATGTCGTTTCTTAGTTCCTGCTTTGCTTCCACAGTCATTGGACTGACCCTGAGAAAATTCTGTCTCCTGGAGTTAACTTTGAAAAGTTACCACTTTGTGCTTTTCTGTTGTATGAGCCTTGGCTAATACTCCCTACACCCTTTCCCTGAATTTGAGGGACTTCTCCAGGTGGGAATCAATTATAATTTGAACTTTGGAGACAAGACTAACTATGCTGCAGAATGATTCCCAGATGGGTGAATGTTCTTGATAGGTATATTCAGTATCGATCGGGAACAAGTTAACCAGTGAAACAGACAAGGTCACTGAAAAACACCTGCATGAAAGCTAACTATTGATATGGTATTTATCATGTAAAAGTTAGGTAATACTTACAAAGGTTTCAGAAAGTAGCAGCCATGCTAGTCTGTGTCTGCAAAAAGAAACAGGTACTTGTGGCACCTAGAGACTAACAAATGCAATTATCATAGCTCAGCATTTCTCGTTTGAAGCTTCCAAAGGACAGACTCCATCGAGAAACTGCTGAGTTTGAATTAATATGCCAAACTAGATACCATTCACTTGGGCTTTGAATAGAGACTGCGGAGTGACTGGGTTCGTTACACATATTTATCTATTTCCCCATTAAGTATCCTCACACCTCTGTCGAACTGTCTTAAAATGGGCCATCTGATATCACTACAAAAGGTTTTTTTCCTTCTCTGATAATAACCTCATTTTAATTAATAGCCTCGTGATAGTGGTATGCTACTTCCACCTTGTCATGTTCTTCTATGTATATACATTTCTTACTATAGTTCCATTTATTTGCATCTGATGAATGGGCTATAGCCACGAAAGCTTGATGCTCAAATTAAATGTTGTTAGTCTCTAAGTGCCACAAGTACTTCCTGTTCTTTTGAGATTATACTTGCAAAAGTGTCTTTATAAACTTTAGAAAAATTAACTGATGTTCTGTTATTCCTCACATGTAGTCTCCCTATGGTTGAATACTGAGCATTTATGTGAGTAGTGTGACTTAGAAATAGGTTTCATACCTCAGCCCCATTGAAAGAGCACACAAGGTATTCAACTGATTTCTTTTGTTCTAGCTGCATTGCTGCATCTACAGACAAATGTATTTAGGCTCAAGTCACTAGATTTATCAAAGAAAAAAAGCAAGAAAGTCAAAATAACTCAAATAAAATGTGAGAATAGTCTCATAAGGGCCACTAATCTTGATGAAAGCTATGGTTGAGTCAATGATAATAGCTTGTTTTGGTTAGAATCAGTTTTTATTCAGAAAATCTCATTTCTTTTAGTTAAATAGTTCAAATTTCCCCCTTTTTATTTTTGTAGAATTTACTAAACAGTGCTTGCAGGTCTCTGAGAAACATTGGTATTGAGTTAAAAAACGATAAGGAGTTCCTTGTGGCACCTTAGAGACTAACAAATTTATTTGGGCATAAAAGCAATTCATGAGCGACAACCCCACTTCATCAGATGCATTGAAGTTGAAAATACGGAGCAGGTATAAAATTACATGAAAAGATGTGATTGCCTTATGAAAGTTGAGACAGTCTAACAAGACAATCAATTAACAGCAGATATCAAGGGAGCGAAAAAATAACTTTGAAGTAGTATGAGAGTGCCCATTTCAGACATGTTTGACAGAAAGGTGTGAGTAACAGTAGAGGAAATTAGTATTGCGGGAAAATTAAGTTTAGGTTTTTTAATGATCAACAACTCCATTAGTTTATTCAGTCTAATTGAGGGTGTCCAGTTTGCAAATTACATTCCAATTCTTGCAGTTTCATGTCTGGAGTCTGTTTTTTGAATTTTTGTTGAAGAATGCTACTTTTAGGTCTGTTGTTGATGACCAGGGATACTTGAAAGTGCTCTCCTAGTGGTTTTGAATGTTACGATTCTGATGTCAGATTTGTGTCATTTTTGCTAGAGGACTGTCCAGGTTGGCAATGTACATGGTAGAGGGCATGGCTGGCACATGGCATATATCACACTGGTAGATGTGCATGTGAACGAGCCCCTGCCATAGTTGTGCACTAATGTGGTTAGATCCTATTTGATGTGTTCCTGAATAATACGGTGGACCAGAAGTTCGCTGGGGTTGTGGGTACGCGGTTTTGCCTGGGTTGGTGATTTTGTTGTGTAATTTCTGGTGGAGTAGTTGTCTTCAGGTTGGGAGGCTTTCTATAAAGCAAGACTGGCTTGTCCCCAACTCCTGTGAGAGTGAGGGATCGTCCTTCAGGATAGGTTTGTAGATCTTGATGATGCGCTGTGAGAGGTTTCAGTTGGGGCTAGTGGCGTTGCTGTTACTTTCTTTTGTTCCTTTTCTTTCTTCCCTTGGTATCCTGCTGATTGAATTGTCTGCGTTAGGACTGCCTCACACTGGTAAGGCAACTCACATCTTTTCATGTATTTATACCTGCTCCTGTATTTTCCACCGTCCATGCATCTGATGAAGTGGGTTCTAGCCCATGGAAAGCTCATGCCCAAATAAATGTGTTAGTCTCTAAGGCTGCCACAAGCGACTCCTCATTGTTTTTGCTGATATAGACTAACACGGCTACCCCTCTGAAACCCTGTCACATTTCTATTGAGTGAACTTAATGATCGTGAAATGATGGCGGGAACCAACTTAGTAAGGCCTAACTTGTGCAGGCTGCCCTGCACTGCTCAATCCAGTAGACATTACCATTGTTAGAGCAGAGGACTGCAGCCTAGTCACATTTTCACAGTTGGTTTTTGATCTGAAAAATGGAAATGGGCATTAGACTCTCAAAACTCATTTTCACTTTACAATTTAAGCGAGAGTAAGAAACTGTATGGATCTCACAAGTTCCATATAGTGTTCATTTCAGATAAGCCATAAGACCTTTGTATTTTATTGAATAGACCGAGAATCTTTTGAGGCAAACAAAAAGATTGGGTGATGCAGAAATTTCAGTTATTATATTGGATATTTCTCTTACATGGATGCAGCTCATTTGTGAAATATCTGAAATCGAAGTTTACACTACAGGGTTCTTTTTGTTATTGTGTCGGAGTTGAACATTGAATTAATTCAGTAGCTTTCATATAGATACCAGTGTCGACGTAGATCAGTGTTGTATTTAAGATTTCAACTAGAGCTAAACGGTATCATCAGAGATGAACAAAGCTGTCTACTGATTTTTCTTCTCTACAGTATAGTAGTTTTTAAACTTCTTACAGGTACAGTATTTGCATGCAGTTATTATGCGGCTTTGAAAATGAAAAAAGCCTGTTTTATACTTTGGTTTTACCCAAACTTTATAAATAATATCCAACTCCTGCCTAGCTGAATCAAAGTTAATACCCATTTGTATTTCAGACCCAGTCTGACTATGCTCATGCTCTTACTTTCATGTTTGCCTTCCCTTTTCTGTCGCCCATATGTAATGATTTGTTTCCATGAAGTCATATATTTCATATTCTGTCTTCTTATAATCTACATTATTGATTGAACAGTGGGAAGGCAATAGGGTTTTTCCTTATTGAGGAGAATAATTGGCTTAAGTTGTTTGGAATATAAGAAATCAACTGAGATTTTAGGGTTTTATTTACAAACAGCAGCTTCCTTTAATTTGGTTTTATTTGCAGACCGAAATTTAAAAACCTTCACCAAAACAGAGCACTAAAACGGAAAAAATCTCTCCAGGAGACAGATTGTTTTTTGGTGTCCTTAGTATTTGACGTTGAAAATTGTGTTTATGCTTTTCATTCCAGACTGGAAAGCCTAGCGGAGTTAAAATAGTGAAACTAAGTATGTTAAAAGATAGACCAATAGATTAGAAGAGTTTATACATTTTGTCTCAGTTTGCTATAACATACAAACATCAAAGTAAAAGAAAGGAAATTACAATGTTTGTTGAGAAAATAATCAAAGACTTCAAAGCTGAATATTGTCTGGCCTTTATTTAATGTGTAATCTAGCAGGCAAAACAATTATTTGTATTTCATTAGCTGAAGTTTACAGATTAGAGCTAGTTACTGAGCATAAATATTTTTTAAACACTGCCATAAAAGCTAATTTTTATTCCAGTTCTTCCTCCTGTAATGTTTCCAAAACTTCACCTTGCTTGCTAAAATAGTGTGGACTGAACTTCTATGACCAGGTGTAATGCTCGTTACATTGTAACAGCTCTTCTATTGTGTGAAGCAGCCGCCCCAAAAACATCTACATGCCTCCCACATAAAATGATTATAGTAGAGTACTTAAACAGTGAGATTTTCCTAGATGCCTAAATCTAAAAGCGACGGGGCAGACTGAGAACTTAGTTTCAGAGTGTAGGTGTTAGTGTGAATAAGCAAAAACAGTAAGAAGTCCTTGTGGCACCTTATAGGACTAAACAATTTATTTGGGCATAAGCTTTCATGGGCTAGGAACCCCACTTGCATCAGGCATGGGAGCAGAAAATGCAGGAGCAGGTATAAGATGCATGAAAGATGGACTTGCCTTACAAGAGTGAGGTCAGTCAAATGAGACAATCAATTAACAGCAGGATACCAAGGAGAGAAATAACTTTTTGAAGTGGTAATGAGATGTCCCTGACCCATTATATTCTGGCAACTGACCCATTTAAGCTTGTATCGCAAACACCATGATTCAGCAACATTCTCTCTATTGTGGGTCCTTGTGGCACCTTAAGAGACTAACAAATTTATTTGGGCATAAGCTTTCATGAGCTACAACCCACTTCATCAGATGCATGAAGTTGAAAATACAGGAGCAGGTATAAATACATGAAAAGATGTGAGTTGCCTTATGAAGTGTGAGGACAGTCTAACCAGACAATTCAATTAACAGCAGGATATCAAGGGAGGAAAAATAACTTTTGAAGTAGTGATGAGAGTGGCCCATTTCAGACAGTTGACAAGAAGGTGTGAGTAACAGTAGGAGGAAATTAGTATTGGGGAAATTAAGTTTAGGTTTTTTAATGATCCAACAACTCCCATTATTTATTCAGGTCTAATTTGATGGTGTCCAGTTTGCAAATTAATTCCAATTCTGCAGTTTCATGTTGGAGTCTGTTTTTGAAGTTTTTTGTTGAAGAATTGCTACTTTTAGGTCTGTTGTTGAGTGACCAGGGATACTGAAGTGCTCTCCTAGTGGTTTTTGAATGTTACGATTCTTGATGTCAGATTTGTGTCTTTTTGCGTAGAGACTGTCCAGTTTGGCCAATGTACATGGTAGAGGGGCATTGCTGGCACATGGCATATATCACACTGGTAGATGTGCAGGTGAACGAGCCCCTGATAGTGTGCCTAATGTGGTTAGATCCTATGATGGTGTTCCTTGAATAGATACGTGGACAGAGTTGGCGCTGGGGTTTGTTGTAGGGTTTGGTGCCTGGGTTGGTGATTTTGTTGTGTAATTTCTGGTGAGTAGTTGCTTCAGGTTGGGAGGCTGTCTATAAGCAAGGACTGGCTTGTCCCCCAATCTCTGTGAGAGTGAGGGATCGTCCTTCAGGATAGGTTGTAGATCCTTGATGATGCGCTGGAGAGGTTTCAGTTGGGGGCTAGTGGCGTTCTGTTACTTTCTTTTGTTCCTTTTCTTTCTTCCCTTGGTATCCTGCTGTTAATTGAATTGTCTGGTTAGACTGTCCTCACACTTGGTAAGGCAACTCACATCTTTTCATGTATTTATACCTGCTCCTGTATTTTCCACTCCATGCATCTGATGAAGTGGGTTCTAGCCCATGAAAGCTCATGCCCAAATAAATGTGTTAGTCTCTAAGGTGCCACAAGGACTCCTCATTGTTTTTGCTGATATAGACTAACACGGCTACCCCTCTGAAACCTGTCACATTCTATTGAGTGAACTTAATGATCGTGAAAGTGAGGGAACCAGACTTAGTATGGCCTAACTCTGTGCAGGCTTCCCTGCACTGCTCAATCCAAGTAGGACATTACCATTTGTTGAGCAGAGACTGCCAGCCTAGTCACATTTCACAGTGGTTTTATGATCTGAATAAATGGAAACTGGGCATAGACTCTCAAACTCATTTTCACTTACAATTTAAGGGAGAGTAAGAACTGGTATGGAGTGAATCTCACAAGGTTCCAAGGTTCATTTCAGATAAGCCATAAGACCTTTGTATTTTTATTTGAATAGACCAGAATCTTTTGAGGCAACAAAAGATTGGGTGATGCAGATTTCAGTTATTATATTGGATATTTCTGTTACATTGATGCAGCTGTTCATTGTGTAAATATCTGAAATCGAAGTTTACACTACAGGGTTCTTTTTTTTATTTTTGGGATGTTGAACTTTTTGGTAATTATTCAGTAGCTTTCATTATTTAATACACAGTTCCACGAGAAAAATTCATGTGTATTTAATGAGTTTTTCTCTAGTACTGAACTAATTCACTATCATGCAAATGAACAAAGCTGTCTACTGATTTTTCTTCTCTACAGTATATGTAGTTTTTTAAACTTCTTACATACAGTATTTGTCAATGCAGTTATTATGCGGCTTTGAAAATGAAAAAAGCCTGTTTTATACTTTGGTTTTACCCAAACTTTATAATAATATCCAACTCCTGCTAGCTGAATCAAAGTTAATACATTTGTATTTCAGACCCCAGTGCTGACTATGCTCATGCTCTTACTTGTTCATGTTTGCCTCCTTTTCTGTCTCCCATATGTAATGATTGTTTCCATGAAGTCATATATTTCATATTTCTGTCTTTATAATCTACATATCTGATGAAACAGTGGGAAGGCAATAGGGGTTTTTCCTTATTGAGGAGAATAATTGGCTAATTTGTATTGGAATATAAGAATCAACTGAGATTTAGGGTTTTATTTACAAACAGCAGCTTCCTTTATATTTGGTTTTATTTGCAGCCGAAATTTTAAAACCTTCACCTAAACAGAGCACTAAAACTAAAATAAATCTCTCCAGGAGACAGATTGTTTTTTGGTGTCCTAGTATTTGACTTTTGAAAATTGTGTTTATGCTTTTCATTCCAGACTGAAAGCCTAGCGGAGTTAAAATAGTGAAACTAAGTATGTTAAAATAGACAATGAGATTAGAAGAGTTTATACACTTTATGGTCTCAGTTTGTATAAACATACAAAAACATCAAAGTAAAAGAAAGGAAATTACAATGTTTGTGAGAAAATAATCAAAGACTTCAAAGCTGAATATTGTGGCTTTTTTAATGTTGTAATCTATGCATGCAAAACAATTATTTGTATTCATTAGCTGAAGTTTACAGATAGAGCTAGTTACTGAGCATAAATATTTTTTAAACAACTGCATAAAAGCTAATTTTTATTCCAGTTCTTCCTCCCTGTAATGTTCCAAACTTGCACCTTGTGCTAAAATAGTGTGGACTGAACTTCTATGACCAGAGTGTAATGCTCGTTACATTGTAACAGCTCTTCTATTTTGAAAGCAGCCTCCCCAAAAACATACATGGCCTCCCACATAAAGATATTTATCAGTAGGCAGTACTTAACAGTGAGATTTTCCTAGGATGCCTAAATCTAAAAGCGATGGGGCAGACTGAGAACTTAGTTTCAGAGTGGTAGCCGTGTTAGTGTGTATAAGCAAAAACAGTAAGAAGTCCTTGTGGCACCTTATAGACTAACAAATTTATTTGGGCATAAGCTTTCATGGGCTAGAACCCACTTCATCAGATGCATGGAGCAGAAAATGCAGGAGCAGGTATAAATGCATGAAAGGATGGGACTTGCCTTACCAAGAGTGAGGTCAGTCTAATGAGACAATTCAATTAACATCAGGATACCAAGGGAGAGAAATAACTTTTGAAGTGGTAATGAGAGTGTCCCTGACCCATTTAGTCTGGCACTGACCCATTTAAGCTTGTATCGCAACACCATGATTCAGCACTGCAGCCTATAATTTCTCACACATACCTGTTACTAAAGACTTCTTTAACATAAAAAATAAAGGCACAAAAATATCCAGTGGCAGGAAGTAGAAGCTAAAATAATTCAAATGTGAAATAAGGTACAAATGTTTAATGGTGAGGGTAATTAACCACTGGAGCAGCTTGCTAACAATATGGTAAATGCTCCATCACTCTAAGTCTATAAATCCAGGTTGGAAATCCTTCTAAAAGATACACTGTCATTTACCGGGCTCAATGCAGGAATCACTGTGTGAACGTCTGTGGCCCTGGCGAAGGGCATGCCTCCCCAGTAGCACCTTCTGCTGAGTTAGTACAGAGCTGCACATACTCCCTGTCTCAGTTTCCCTTCTCAGGAAGCCAGTAATTCCACTTCAGGCACTCTTGACATTTGATTCAATAGCACCCTTCTTAGGACTTGTTTATTACAAAACCTCCTTCAAAAGAGGCCATAACAAAAAGTCACAAATAAACAATGTACTTTTGGGTTCCTCTGAAACCTGCCTTCTATGTTCTGTTCCCCTTTCTCAGTCTTTAAGTCTCTCTTTATGGCAGGCACTCCAGCTTTCCTCCTGGAGCTGGGTTCCAATTTATCTCTGGCAGCTAGCCCCACTTAGGCCTCACATTCATAGGACTGGGAGCCTTCTGCTGGGGTCTGGTCCCTGCTAACTCAGAACCCTGCAGGCGTCTTCTTACTCCTTTCAGTGTCTGCAGACATCTACCCTGTGATGAAGGAGGAGCAGCATTTATGGTGGTCCTCTTCTCTCAGCTCATCCGCAATTGGTTGGGAGATAGGGGAGTTTTGCCTCACCTCTCTGTAAGTCTTCTGGTCCCAGGCCCTTAAAGAAACAGTTGCAGTGTTTCCTCCCAAACTCTGCTTGCTCCCAGCATCTCCTAGATTATATCTGTAATTGGAATGTGCAACTCTTTCAAATTATACTGGGCGGACTAAGCAGTAGAGATTACTGCCCTTAAGGGGCAGACTACCCAGGCAGTGGCCTACATTATACATAGGCTTGTCAGGATTTGATTTAAGGTGACGGATGTCAGTAAATGTTGATTTCAGCTGACACTGAAATTGACCAAAAAAAGAAAAAATAAAAGAGTATTGATGTGCAGCCACCCTTGTGCCTGCAGGGACTGAGGGTCACTAGCCCTGTATCAATGCAGGGAGCCCTCTACAGCCCCACTATTTCAGACCCACTCTCACGACAGTGGAGTGGCAGAGGGCGTCCTACGATTTAGGCCTAACTAAGGGTAAAACATTGCCATTTGAAAACAGCTCTTCATTATTTCAAGGGCGGCTTCCAAGGGCTAGATTTGTAACTCTCCAGAAGTATATCACATTTTCTTTTACTAACGTGAGAAAAGTCATTTGTATGGACAATAGGCAGAGAGGGTCATACCAGCACGTGTAACCATTCACACTCACTTATTAATGGCAACTAATTTTAAAAAACCCTTTAATAAAGTAAAATTATAAAATTCAGATCAGACTCTCTAAAAATAAAGAAAATAGGGGTTGGACATAGTGGTCCAGTGGACTCAGAGTCAAAACCCCCATTGACTTCAGTGGGGCCAGGGTTTCATCCCAGGGTTCTATTCCTAGCTCTGCCACTGGTCTGCTGGGTTACTTTGGGCAAGTCACTTCAACTCTCTGGTTCACTTTTCCTCATTTGTAAAATGGAGATAATGACATTATCCTACTTAGTATAATTTGGAACCACAGCACATAAGTTAATAACACTGCTACTAATTTGTTATAAAGCACGTTTCATCCATAGAGCTCAAAGTAATCCACTATCTGCCAACAAATGCAATCAGTAGATTGAATGTAAACAACTCTTCTTGAAATCTGATTTTTGTGAGGATGAAGTGGAAAATACAAATAATGATGGACATTAAAATCTTTATTAATAAAACTGGCCTGATCCAATAAACAGAAGAGAGATACCAAGATGAAAATTTGGTGGAATCAGAAAACATGTAGTAGTTTCTCCAAGAATCCCAAATCTTTGGTCCCAACTTCATAATAAAACTATCTTACTATTTTTTTTATTGAAGTAGTATCTTAATCAAGTGAAGTTTTCAAGATGTTATATCAGAAATTATTACCTGAATACCAAAAACTGTTCACTGATTTGGATGAGAAAATATGTTCTGCTTCCTATTGACTTATTTCTGTAATACTTACAAACAGTGCAGCATCTTGAATGTGTAGCTGTGATACAATTTAATGAAATAATCTTCATTAAAATATACAGTGTATCGCAGAAAACTGAAAGAATTATAATCAGGATGGAGTGTGCTTGGCAGAAGCAGTATAGAAAGAAACCTTAGGAAAAAAATGTACTTCAGGAAGAATTAACAATAAAACTAATGAATATCTAGTGGTCTGTGAATATCTAATATTTATCACTCTTGACTCTACCACATTATTTCCTGAGCTGTTTCTCTATAATTATTAACAAAAACCTCTACTAATAATCTGCTCTTTTATTTAGAAAAATTAGGTGTTTTTGCCCCTGCATGGAAAAGTGAAGTCTTTTTTTTTTTTACATCTGTCTTTCTTGTTAGCATTTATTTAGGAGGTTCAAACAGATCTCTGTAATGACCCTTTCTGTACAATCATTTGATAGAGAGATGATGTATATGCATAATTTTCTGGCGTACAGTCCTTCCAGTGTACATATTTCTCTGCATGTATAAATGAAGGCCCAAATTTTTCACACCCCATCCAAGTCATTGTGCTTCACATCTCTGGAAAGGGATGGGGGAAGAACTCTCCCCACCCTTTCAGTGCCTGGAGTGACAATGCAGTTGCTTATGATTACCATTAGGTTATCAGATATACCTCAAGATTATTATATTTAAACACTACCAAACAAACAAAAAAACAAAAAAACCTTGCTGTTTGGTTCCATGGCTATCATGTAACCAGTAATTCCAAGCTACCTAACATCTTTACTTGATACCAGAGCAAGTGGGAATCAAATAGGGACTGCCATCAGCAAGAGCTAGGAACAGGATTAATAGAAACCTGCAGAGCATATTTTTCAAGAAGTTTGAGCAAGCTTTCCCCTCAGTGTAAGGAATTGTTGGGACACAATGCTAATGGGAAAGCCCAGTGTGCCAATTTGGGCACTTAATATTTGGGTACACAAATGAGAATTTAGGAGCACAAAACACCTATTTTTATACTTAATCTCTCCTAAGCAATTTACATAGAAATCTAGATGATCTACATTCATACCCTAGTATTAATAGTAAATGGATGTGTGTAGCACTGGAAAATTATGACACCATAGCCACCAAAGATCATGCCTTTCTTGTAGGGCATAATTGTCTTGTGGAGTAGGAACATACAGTGTTTTGGAATTGAATAGCAGCAGTTTACCTTGGGTGATTGCATTGTTATCTCTTTATGGTATTACCATGTAAATGATCATAAGTTTAAACTAGACCTGACAGTTAACCGCTCTAGTAAAATTAATGGGAGACATTCACTCACACATCTGTTAGGATCGTTGTCTTGCTTTCTGATTATAGATTTAGGGCCAAATTCTGCTCTCAGTTCTATTGCTGTAACTCCATTGACTTCAGTTTGAGTTACTGCAGAATTATGTGGGTGTAAGCAAAAGCAGAATTTGATTTTTAATGTCTGAAGATGCTTATTTGCACAGTGAAGGTTCCAGCCCATTTGAGAGAGAGTTTTAATTTTAATCCAAGCATAGATATTGAATTCTCTAGAAATACCTATTTTGATATATACAGGCAAGTCTCATCTTACTCTGGGGTTCTGTTCCGCTGTCAGTGTGTAAAGCGAAAATCGCATATAGTCAAAATTACATTGAGTGTAATGGCAGGCAGAATCGCCTGCACTACAGGTATAGTATTTAAATTATTATTTTTCTCTTATTTTTTGCTGACTGCGCAAAGCTGAATTTGCGCATGTTAAATGTGCGTAAGATGAGACTTGCCTGTACTTTGTATTGCTCTTAGATTTCTGTTCTCCCAGCTTTGTGGAGCTGTGAATATAAATAGATACGGGAAGAATCTTCCTAAAAATGGATGGTGTATTCCTTTTGTTCCTGCCTGGTACTAGAAATTTTGCTGGTATATTGTTTATCTTTGAGCACAAAACTTCTCACCCAGAGAGTAGAAGTTAGTTGTTCAGTCACTAATCTTCTTTTTGCTTTTCTAGACCTCTGCAGATGAGGGTTCTGGGTCTGCCATCAAGTCTTCTGCAAACAGATCTGACTCAAAATTTCCCGCTATAGAAAAAATATCAAGCAAGCAAAAGCTAAAACCTCCCATGAGCTCCAGCAAAGTAACTCCAGGTGAGCTAAAGGGTGCGTAAAATGGAACTAGTTACCACGGTATTAGGAATTATCAAGTACGTAGAAGATGCCTGGTGGATTCAGAGTCATTATGGTACTGCCGTGCACGCTCACGGGCCTGATTCTCATTTCCCATTAACAGAATAGCAGCTGGGTTAGTCTGTATCCGCAAAAAGAACAGGGGTACTAGTACTCCTGTTCTATTTACAGTTAAGTCACTTTACACAGTCTGGCAGGGTACAGTGACCTTAAAATGAGGACTGATGAAATTTACACATGCTTTACGACCACTTTACAACACCAGGGTAGTGTAAAGCGACTTAACTGCCAGTGAGAATCAGGCCGATATGGCAAACAAACAGTTTCACTGAATTAACTGAAACCCACTAAACCATTTTTAACTCATTTCGTTCCCTTTTAGAACAACGGAGATTCATTTTGCAATAGCAATAAAAGGCACGGCAGGGCATGTCTGTATGTTCTGCAGTCTCGCTTATTTGGCCTTTGATCTCGTGTTCACACTGGGGAAGTCTTACAATCACCTGGCTTCTTCGGGGCCCTGGGAGAGTTTTGATTGACTTCAATAGGACTCTAGTGGGAGCAGCATCCATCTAATATTTGGAACCCATGGCTGATAGTGTTAAAATAGCAACTGAAAATGTGGGATTGGTGTTTAAAACATAAACAAATGATCAGAATTAAGGGCAACTTTCCTATCATAAATTAAGTTAATTTAAAAAAAAAAGGCTTCATAATTCTAAATAGCTGCTGTTAATACCAAAAAGTGCATGAATAAGTTCTCAGAAAATGGTATACGTTTAGCCAGGATTAGCTAATCAGCCTGTTGCTTTGAAGAAGTCAGTTAGTATGCATGCCATCCAATTATCTTTTAAAATGGTATATTCCACTTGTGAAAAATGCTTTAAATATTTATGCTATAAAAGTTATCCACTAAATATAATAGAAGGTAGCTTTCCTTTGATACAGGGAGATTGTGAAAACATGGCTACATCTCCAGAGACAAACAAAACAAAACAGGCCCCCAAAGACTCAGAGACAACAGTTGTGTGGGAATGATTTCTTACTGTCCATGTATGTCCATCTCATTATGTAAAGCTCCTGCAAAGACAGAAGGCTATTTCAGTATGTTCATGAAAGGATTAATTACATCAGGACTATCCATGTGGCCAAAGTTAAAGACCCCTCAGTGTTTACATTATAAATCACTACCAAATATTTGAGATAAATATGCAGATACTTTGGGCTGAAATGGTACATAAATTAGTTTATTTATTTATTGATTTATTACTAAATTTGAGATGGAAGAGGGGAAGAATCAAGCTGATCGTTTTAAATCTAGTTTAAAATTAAAATTTCTCTCTTATTGCATTTTGGCATCCCACTAATTAAAAACAATTTCATTTATCAAAATGAATTTTTTGCAGGTAATGAGGGCCTAGATATGCTTTCATTTACCCTGCTATGAATCTGTATTACTTCTGCTGCCATCAGAGTAATTTCAGATTTATAATGGAATTTAGAGCAGAATTTGGGACTTGGGCATTTTGCGGGAAAAGTGTAATCAAAACAAATGAAGGTCCTAATCTTGCAACTGACTCTGCATGGGTTGAAACCTATGTCCATGCAGAGCTTTGCTGAAAGCAACAGGGGAGTACAGGGTTCTGCCATGTAGAATGAGTTGCAGGATTAGACATATCTTTTCATTTCAAAATGTGGATTCCTGAGCATATAAGAAGGGAAAATTGAATGTTTACCATATTATATCCTGAATCTTTTTTAATGTATTTATCCTCCCAGCACTCCTGTAAGATATTAATTATTCCTATTTTACTGATGGGAGACTGAGGCACAGAGAGACAGAGTGGTTTGCCTGTGGTCACAAAGTAAATTTGTGGTAGAGCAGAAAATTGTACCCAGCTCTCCTGAGTCCCAGGCTAGCGCCCTAATTACTGGATCATCCTTCTCCCAAGCTAGTAACTAGTACAGTTCCATGTCCTTTGTGAACATGAGCAATGTGCTGTGTCTGGGAGCAATTATAGAGCACCAGCTCTTTATTTTCTTTGTTTCTGTAACTAGAACTTTGGAAATAGCACTTTCACTACCCAGGAGCTAGCAATTTTCAGTGACATAGTAAATGCTTTGGTTTGAAGTGGAGAACTGATCTGGTCGTCAGATACTCGATGAACACCCTATGTTCTCAGTCAGAACTAGTCAGACTAAAGCGGTCTCTGACCCAAAGAGGTCTCTGTGGGCCAGGTTCTTAATTACACTAATGTCTCATTGCTACATTTGGCAACGTAAAGGGACATTGAAATAGATGGCACTATACTTTACTTCCACTTTAAGGCCCATTTACACTGACCAAGTAGCATAAAGGAGCCTTAATGTATATGAGAATCCAGTCCTGCGTGTAGATTTGGATGCTTTCTCGAGATGGTTCACTGAAGTTAAAGATGAGATACTCATTTATATCAGGGCCTTATTCTAATAAGTATATATATCAGACCAAAAAGGTGTAAGAAAAACTAAGTACCTGGGAAAATGGTGCAAGGACAGGGTAGGCCCATTACTCAGTGTGTGTGCGTGCATGCCCGTGCACAATAACAGAAAATGGGGAAATGGCAGAGGTGCTTAATGACTTTGTTTTGGTTTTCACCAAGAAGGTTGGTGGTGATTGGCATTCACTATGTTAGACATGCAGTGCCCCAGCCCAGAGCCCCCTCTCACACCCTGAACCCCTCATTTCCACCCCCACCCTGCAGCCCTCACCCCCACACCTCAATCCTTTGCCCCAGTCCTGAGTCCCTTCTACACCTCAAACCCCTCATCCATAGCTCCGTTGGGTCACGGTGATCAACAGTTTTCTTCAACTGGGTTGCCAGAAAAAGAAGTTTGAAAACTACTGATCTAGAAGATAATAGAGTGATAAGTAACAGTCAGCATGGATTTGTCAGGAACAAATCATGTCAAACCAACTGGACAGCTTTCTTTGACAGGGTAACAAACCTTGTGAATGTGGGGGAAGCAGTAGACATGGTGTATCTTGACTTTAGTAAAGCTTTTGATATTATCTCATGTGACCTTCTCATAAACAAACTAGGGAAATGCAGCCTAGATGGAGCTACTAGTGGTTCACAGTCATGCTGGAAGGGCGTAACAAGTGGGGTACATGCAGGGATCAGTTCTGGGTCTGGTTCTGTTCAATATCTTCATCAGTGATTTAGAAAATGGTAGAGAGATACACTTATAAAGTTTGCGGCCAATACCAGGCTTGGAGGGGCTGCAAGTGCTTTGGGGGCTAGGATTAACATTCAAAATGATCTGGACAAACTGGAGAAATGGTCTGAAGTAAACAGGATGAAATTTAATAAGTACAAATGCAAAGTACTCCATTTAGGAAGGAACAATCAATTACACACATACTAAATGGGAAATGACTGCCTAGGAAGGAGTACTGCAGAAAGGGATCTGGGGGTCATAGTGGATCATAAACTAAATATAAGTCAACAGTGTAACCTCTACGCCAAGCATCCGACAAAGTGGGTATTCACCCACGAACGCTCATGCTCCAATACATCTGTTAGACTATAAGGTGCCACAGGATTCTTGGCTACCGCTACACCTGTGTACCTCTGCCTGTGTAATGAGTCAAGTAGGGCTATGCACCAAAGATCCTCACATTCACATGGCACTAATATTAGAGTTTATTGTACGCTGTCTATCACTTGACAGTTTCTCATGGACAGCTCTGTTTCCAGGACTGGTTGTGGCTATAGGTCATGTTTTAAATCATTTTTAAATGCTTGCCTTCGCTGCATTGTTAGGTCAAACTATAACTTGAGTTTTACTCCTAACTCAGCTCCTGTTCACACACTTTGGGTATGTCTACATAGCAGCTGGGAGATGCGATTTCCAGAGCTGGTAGTCATACATGTTCTAGCTGTGCTCAAACTAACATTTTATGTAGAGGTATGTGCTTAGGTCTCTAGCCTGAACCACCACAGGTGCTGCTGCGGCCGCACTGCTGTTTCACTGTATCTTCACTCTCACTTGGCCTTGGGTAGCTCACCTATTGTTACTAGAGTTTACTAACTCAAGCTAACAGCTGCAGTGAAGATGAGTGTGTTTATAATGGGCTCGTTTTACAGTGAATTTTTGTTACAGATGTGTAGTCTACCCCATCCTATATGGCTACTATGAGCACCTGGAACCTCCTTTCCCTTTTCCTCTGTGCTACTAACAGCATGGTGCTCAGGAGGATACTGTGACAGCAGTATGCAGTGATTTCAAGCTGCCTGTTTGCTTTTTTGCACTCAGTGAAATTCATCAGATTTCGTAATTCCTTATCTGCTGTGTTTCATAACACAGTAACTAGAGAAACCAGAATACAAGAGGCTCTTTACGTATTATTTTAACATACACTTTTGTGTGTGAATGTGAACATACAGAGAATTCTATTGCAGAGTGCCCAGGAGGGTTGTCACAAGCAGCAGGCCTTCCCCAAAGTACACAATGAAAATTAATTCAGCGTCGCATTAGAACTGGGGCAACTTAAGAAGCTCAATAAAATGTTTGCATTACTCTGTCACTTACTTATTAGACATTAAAGTTCCTAACACTGAAAATCCCACCTCTTGTGTTCCAAAATAAAAAGATATATGTGGTACATAATTAAGCCTTAATTAAGAGTTCCTCCGCATATACAAAACCATAAACATCTCCAACATACTCAGGAAGGTGGACAGTCTGAGCCCTTTAATTTTAGGTATACATCAGGAACTGCCTATTACACTGAGGCAATATCAGTCATTTCTGTTTTTCCAACTGAAGAGAAATAGATGATATCTGTTAATTATCTTTTGGATCTAACCTTTGCACTTTCTGGCACTGCAGCTACTGGGAAAAGTAGCATTTAGTAAAAGGGGCAGAGGGTTCCTATATATTTGTTTATTGTCTGAACCAAAAGTCTTCCTTCCCCTAGAACTGTCCTTTTATATTAGTGGCTCAATATCACCTCTTGATGACAGCCCAAAGTGAATCAGCTCTGCCTTCTTGGTGCCTATCTCAGCCAACCAGCATCCTGACACTCGCTGAAAATTTGATAGAACATTTAATTCCTCTTCTTTCCAAGGCCAAGTGAAAAGCAGAGTCCTATCCTACTCACAGCTGGAAACAAGTTGCTTAGTGAACTACCAATGCGAGGATTCCTAGGAGTGCCTTATGAACTGAAAATACAGATTTTTTTTTGTTTACTTTGGAGACATGTCCTCCCCTCCTGCATAGAAATACACAGAAGGGGAGCACTTGCCTGAAGAGAGCTACAGCTCCTGCATCCATGAAGATGCAACCTGTCATTCCCTTACCTATATAAGATTTGTATAAAGAGCAGGAATATAGTCTGCCAAATACTTAGAGGCCAAAGATCCATAGGATAGGGCCTGATCCTTCAGACTCTGGATATGTATCCTGCTCCCCATCTCTTGATGCGGCTCAACTCCTCTGGCAGCTGCATTTTTGACTCTCTGAAAAGGGTCATGGAGCATGTGGGAGGAGGTAATGTTAGTCTTGGCATTAATTAATGTATTGTTCATATCCACTGGTTTGTACAGGGAAAATGCTGAATGGAACAGCTTTTCCTTACCCCTCTCCTCTGCCTGGCCACATTACCTTTTTGGCACAGCGCTGAAGTCATTATCTGGACTGGGATTGTGAATGCTCTCTAAAGTTTGGATGTGTTCAAATGAAGAATTTTTTTTTGTTTCAGGTCCATCTCCATACATGACACTTTAGACCAGAGATGCTTATCTTTGGCCTTTATCTTTCAGATGAGGGTAAATTCAACTTTACGAAATTTATAAATAATTAAAAATAGCGACAGCTCAATCTGTTTAGGATCTAGCTAATTTTAAACTGGAGGCCTCTTTATCAGAGATAAAGAATAATAATTCAAATTTCCTAACACTTTCCTGGCAAATCCTGTTAACATTCTCCATGGGCAGGAGGCTCATTTAGGGCCAGATTTTCAGAGAGGTCAGTACGCACAATCAGCTGGATTTTCAGAAGAGTTGAGCTCATGTCTCCATCTGTAAGTGGGTAGATTTTTGAAAGAGTTCAGCACATTAGGTGTGCATTGGGCAATAAGCTCTTTTGAGAATATGGTCCTTGTTTAGGTGCATAAATGGCAGCTGAGCTTGGACAATCTGGATCCCATTGTGCATGTTGAGCTGTTGAAGAACTGACAGATCTTGAAAATCTGAACCTTAATTTCTATGCTAGGTGAATCCTTAGTTTGTCTTTGGAAACTAATAGTTACCTCTATGGATATGGAGGTTGACCACCAAACTAGATAGTTCGTCAGTATGTAATGAAGTGAGACCAGCCACCAAGCCTCCTAATAGAACTTCAGCTATGATTTGTTACTGAAGAAGACAAGTCTTTGCTTCAACTTTCAGAGGTTTATGGAAATTCCCATTGCTTTGAACATATTCATTTAATTAGAGCTGTTCATAAAAGTTATTTTCCTTGAAAAAAGTTTTAAATTTCAAAATAGAGTTGTTTGAAAAAATTCAAATGTTTCTTTATGGCTCTTAATGAAGAGAGATTGGTATTTCGATATTGCGAAGCTAAATGTGAGTTTGGATAACCCCCCAAATCTCTGTTCACTGAATATGACTCTGTATATCTTTTTTAACAAAAAAAAAGCTAACATTATATACATTTTGCAGGAATAAAGTGTCTGGCATTTTTTCTTTGAAATACAAATTTTTCTTTCTATTTTGAGTATAAATGACAAAGATTTGCCAAAAGAGAAATCAGTGCTGATGTAGTCTCTTGTTCTGCAGAGGAAAACCTTGGAGGGATGTATCTTCTAGGTATTTTAAGAACAAATATTTTAATGGAAGCTCTTTCCCTGAAAATATAATAAAATTACTGAAAGGTTTTATACTTAACAGCTGCCCAGAAGCAGTCATTATTAAGGAGAAAGAGAATGAACCAGGGAGGATTGTTGGGAAGCCCAGACACACAGAATATGAGAAAATTGGAAGACAAAGACAGACGGGCCTCGTTGCTGCAGGCAAAGGCACAAGTTACCAGCGCATCTGGTGAGAAAAATCTCCTTTACAACTCATTTGGTCTGTAGAACTGTTTATTTCTAGGCTGCTGAACTCTTTCAGATCTGTTTCTTATTTAGACCACGGTGTCCCCACTCCAGTATCATAGAGAGGCCTTCAACTGTCATTTACTTTCACTTTAAGGTCCATTTACACTACCAATATAGGCTTAGTGTAAATGAGAACAAAGCCTTAATTAACTGATATTCTCATATTGTCATCTTTCTCCTTATATAAAATGAGAGAGAGGGAGTGTCTGTGTCTATGAGTGTAGAGGAGTCAGAAGCAATTCACTAAATAAATAAGTAGTCTTAATAAATGTATAGCTTTAGAAAATGTATCCATCCTCTAAATTCTGTGCAGCTTATTTATCTACATTAAATGGCTGATCCAATTGATTGAAGAAGCCATTAAAAATTCTTAAAATAACAAATATACTGAATAAAATAAGCATCACATGTTGCTGCATTTTATTCTTCAGTCTTTGATAACTTTTATATAAGATAAATATCTCTGAAATTCTAATCTAACACATGGCTATACACAACTTCATGCCTTGGAACTGGCCAAATAGGTTGCCATTGTCTGGATATTCTGTTGCAGTAAAGCAGCAGACAGGGTCACACAATCGTAGGGTTAAAAAGGGACCTGCACTAAGGCAGGAGCAAGTGTACCTAGACTATTCCCACTTGCTGGTGGATTCTCTGCAGCTTGAGGTCTTCAAACCACAATTTGAAGACTTCAGTAACTCGGACATAGGTTAGGGGTTTGTTATAGAAGTGGATGGGTAGGGTTCTGTGGCCTGCTTTGTGCAGGAGGTCAGACTAGTTGATCATATTGGTCCCTTCTGACCTATGAGTCTATGAGGTGTTTGGTCAACATGTTATATAAGACCTCCAGTGATGGGAATTCCACAACCTCCCTTGGATGCCTGTTCCAGAGTTTAACTACCCTTTTCCTAATATCTAATCTAATCCCTTGGTATATCTTAAACCCATTACCTCTTATCCTGCCTTCAGTGGACATGAATAATTGATCACTGTCCTCTTTATGATAGCCTTTTACATATTTGAGGACTGTTGTCAGGTGCTCCCTCAGTCTTCTTTTCTCAAGACTAAATATGTCCAATTTTTATAACCTTTTCTTGTATGTCAGGTTTTCTAAATTTGTCATTTTTGTTGCTTTCCTCTGAACTCTATCCAGTTTGCGCACATCATGAGCGATACAATTACCCCCTGTATCTTACATACAACTCTCCTGTTAATACACTCTAGAATAATATTCACCTTTTTTGCACATGCACCACATTGTTGATACATATTACCTATAACCTCCAATACTCCAATTTGTCAAAGTTTTGAATTTTAATCTTGTCCTCCAAAGTGCTGGCAACCCCTCCCAACTTGAGATCATCTGCAAATTTTATAAGCATACCCTCCCTTATCCAAGTCATTAATGAAAAAAATTACTAGTATCAGACCTGTGGGACCTCACTCGACACATCCCCCAAGATTGACAGCAAAACATTGATAACTAGTCTGAGTACTGTCCTTCAGCCAGTTGTGTACCCCACCTTATAGTATTTCCATTTAGACCACATTTGTCTTCATTGCTTATGACAATGTCCTGTGGGATTGTGTCAAAAGCCTTACTAAAAATCACGTTATATCCTGTCTACAGCTTCCTTGTGGCCCCTCTCCCCTCATGCACTAGGCCAATAACTCTGTCAAAGGAGGAAATTAGGTTAGTTTGGCATCATTAGTTATTAACAAATCTATGCTGGCTATTACGTGTAATCCTATTATCCTCAGGGTGCTCACAACCTGATTATTTAATAATTTGTTCCAGTATCTTTCCAGGTATCAAAGTTAGACTGAGTGGTCTATAATTTCCCAGGTCCTCTTTGTTCCCCTTTTTAAAGATAGGTACTATGTTTGGCCTTCTCCAGCCTTTCGGGAACTCACTCGACCTCCAGGAGTTCTCAAAGATAATTGCTGATGGTTCTGAGATTGCTCCAGCTAGTTTCTTAAGTCCCTAGGGTGAGTTTCATCAGGCCCTGCCAACTTGAGTACATCTAAATATTCTTTAACCTGTTTTTTCCCTGTTTTGGCTTGTATACAGCCCCCTTGTTGTTAACATTAATTCTGTTAAGTATTTGGTCACCATTAACCTTTTTAATTGATTGAAGCAAAATAGGCCTTATGCGCCTCAGCCTTTTTGTTGTCATCAGTTATTAGCTCTCTTTGTCCACTGAGTAGAGGACCTACACTTTCCTTCGCCTTTCTCTTGCTCTTCATATTTAAAGAGCCTCTTCTTATTGCCTTTTATGTCCCCTGCTAGGTGTAACTCATTTTGTGCCTTAACCTTTTCTGAGTTTGTTCCTACATGCATGTACTATTCTTGGCAGTTATTCCATGTACTCACTTTTTGCAGGATTCCTTTTTGATTTTCAGGTCATCAAAGAGCTACTGCTGGAGCAATATTGGGCTCTTCCTAGTCTTTCTATCTTTCCTTCTCATCAGGATAGTTTGCTGTTGTGCCTTCAGTCTTGTCTCTAAGAAACTGCCATCAATCCTGAACTTTTTTCTCTTAGATCAGTGGTTCCCAAACTTTAACAACGCGCAAACCCCTCTTGTGAAAATATCAAATCTCGTGAACCCCCTCCAAAAAATGAATATTCCAAGGATTTTCTCCCTTACCTGAGCATAAATTGTAGCAGCAGTGATCTTGGAAATAATTTGGTTTTTTTATGATATGCCTATTACACACTATTTATTATTACATTATTAATTTTATTGCATTATGAAAACAGCAACACTCTTCCAAAATTTCACTTTTGTAGCTCATATCACTTCAATTAAGCCTCCTACTTGTTTCATTAAGGGGTACCAGATGTGAAACAGCATGAAAATATTTAAGACGCCAACTCAAATAAAGAATTCCTTCCACAAGCATTCGTGTCTTGAGCAGTCCAGGCAAACAACGCACACAACTACAACAAAGCTTAAACTTGTTCTTCATAATAATTTTAAAAATAACACTAGCAGCCTATTTAATTTTAGAAACACCAAAAAATATCCACCTCCCTTTCCATTTCTCATAAGGAATCTTGAAGTTTAAATCTCCTGAATGTGATGGATGGAGGGTGATGAAGCACTGGAATGGGTTACCTAGGGAGATGGTGGAATCTCCATCCTTAGAGGTCTTTAAGGCCCGGCTTGACAAAGCCCTGGCTGGGATGATTTAGTTGGTGGTAGTCCTGCTTTGAGTAGGGGATTGGACTAGATGACCTCCTCAGGTCCCTTCCAACCATAATATTTTATGATTCTGTGATGCACTTGCTTTGATCTGCATAGCTCTTGGAAGTCCGGAACCACTGGAGAAGGATATCCTGTGGCACCTTATAGACTAACAGACATTTTGGAGCATGAGCTTTCGTGGGTGAATAACCACTTCGTCAGATGTTCCAAAACTCTGCTGCTTTTACAGATCCAGACTAACACAGCTACCCCTATGATACTGGAGAAGGATAAAGTCTCAGGTCTGGTTCAGCATTGAGTCTGCTTCTGTATTTGGTTTTCAGCTGTGCATACAAGGAAAATACTTTCTCGCATAAGTATGTTGTTGAAAACATTAGCAAAACTATAGCCGCTTTTTCTGCCAGCAAGGGGTACTCATTTCTTAAACTCAGCCAAAAGTTGATCAGTGACAGACCTCTGAAACTCCTTTTCAGTTCATAATCACAGGAGATATCAATCAATTTCTCTTTTTCCTCAGTGCTCAATATCTGCGTTGAGAAAGTAGCATCATCAAAGGGGTTGTGAATCCAGTCATTATTGCCTGGCATAGCTAGAAAGTATTGCCTGAATGTTGTGCAAAGTCCTTTTGGGTGTGCGATTATATTGGTTTTAGTGTACTGATTCAACCAAAGTTTGTGTTCTGCCAGGAAGTCATGGTCACGGGGCTTGGGCTGCTGGCCCCCATGCCCAGGGTCCCTAGGGACAGCTCTGTCTGCCATTATAGATTTTTTTCTGAGAACTCCCTGATATATTTCATGAACTCCCAAGGGTTCACAAACTCCACTTCGGGAACCACTTCTTTAGATTTTCTTTCCATGGGTCCTTACCGACCAATTCTTTGAGTTTGTTAATGTCTGCTTGTTTGAGGTCTGTTATCCTTATCTGCTGCTTAATTCCTTCCTTTTCTTAGAATTATGAAATCTATCATTTCATGATCCCTTTCAACCAAAATTGCCTTCAACCTTCAGATTCGCAATGAGATCCTTTCTCTTGGTCAGAATCAAGTTTAAAATGGCTGTCCCCCTGGTTACTTCTGCTGCCTTTTGAAACAAGAAGTTGTCACCAATACATTGAAAGAACTTAACGGACATTTTATATTTTGCCATATTACTTTTCCAACAGATGGCTGGGTAGTTAAAGTTCCTCACTGCTACCCCATCTTATGTTGGTATATTTCCATTATTTGTTCTTGAAATGCCTCATCCACCCTCTGATTTAGTGGTCTATAACAGTTCCTTACTATGACATTGTCCCTGCCCACCCCCCTTTTTTTTATTTTCCCCTAAAGTATTTGTATTCTTGATATATAATGCACCACCGCTTCTCTTTGTCCCTGCCTGTCCTTCCTGAACAAGCTATGCCCCTCAGTTACCAACATTACAGTAATGAGATTTATCCCACCAAGTCTCTGTGATGCCAATTAAGTCATAATTTAGTTTATGTAGTATTACTTCCAGTTCCTCCTGTTCATTCCCCATACTACTTGCTTTTGTCTATAAATATGTAAGATGTTGAACAGATTCTTCCACTGTTATCCCTCTTGCTGTGTCTATGACTATTGTAATTTTCTATTCCTTGCTACCCCCAACATTTAACTCTCTGTTAAAGTCCCCATTTTTAAACCTACTTAAGGGCTTTTGTCAGCTATCCCCTTTGAACCCAATTTAAGGCTCTGCTCACTACTAGAGGTCTATTTGAGCCTACTTTTTAAACCCAACCCAGTCTGAAACCCAACTGACCCAAGCCTGAGAAAACTGAGTCATTTTCCAGCCCGTCCCGTCCTCTCTCTCCTGAGTCAGCACCAACGTTTCCTCCTGCCTATGGAATCGGCTTGGCTCAGCAGCAGCTACATGCCCTAATGATAGCCACTACCCCCTGGTGTGATGTGTGTGCTGCAGCACGAGAGGCACCGTGACGTCTCAGTATAGGCATTCTACAGCACACACAATGGGGCAAGGTGGCAGCAGCTGGCAAGAGCGGGGCACAAAGCCACTACTGCACCAACCCCATGGGCAAGAGGAGGTGGTGGTTCAGGCCAGGTTGCAGTGCTCTACTCGATATGTTGGTGAGTTGTATGTGAAGATGCTGTTCTCCTTCTTAGTCAGGGGGGCCCCCAATACTTCCCAGCAGTCCTCTTTCCTGGAACATCCCATAGCTGAGGAAGACCAAAGCCCTCCTGTCAACATCATCTGTGGAGTCACGCACTCATCTTGCTGTCCTTATGGGAAACGACCCACTCGAGCAGCGTTTATTCTGTACTGTATATTACACATTTTAACACTTTAAATAGTTACTATATGTAATAAAGAATATCTGTTCCGTAAAAAGTCAGAGAATTGACTGTTAACATTCAAACATATAAATATCCTAGGTTTATTATCTGGTGATCTGTAGAAAAGTCATATTCCAAAGAGACTTAAAAAAAATGTAAAATATATAGTAGAATGTATCTTTAGTGCTTATCAAAGTGCTTAAAATTTTTAAGGTGATTAATCCTCAACTCCCTAGCCATAGGAAATTGGGTAAACACAAGGCAGATATGTTAATGGTCACATTGTCAGACGTGCACTAATTTTATATGCCTTAGTTGTTTTGGTTTTTTTATAGTTGATGTCAATGGTAGCTACTCATGCTTATCAACTCTGAAAATCAGTCCATAGATGTCTGTAGCTGAGCGCTCAAAAATGGAGACATCCAAAATAAGGTTTTTTTTTGAAAATGTTGACTTAAGTGACTTGACCAAAGCCCCAGAAGAAGTCACTCTCACAGCTTCTCTCTCATTAGAATTCAGGAGCTATTAGCGCAGTCCTGTTTGTAGACCTAGCCTCTCTCCCCCCCTTGCTCCTTCTTCTCTCACTGTTAGGTCAGTTTAATTAAACAATTTCATTAACACCACACCTTTATAATAGGATATCTGAATTTTGCCCATCATGGGCTTTGTATCACCTCTTCTTACCATGTTATTCTTCTTAATTTTAGAATAACATGATAAGAAGAGGCAGATACAGCCTAGTGATTTGTGAAAAGTCTAAGGTGAACACAATCTGTTTTTCCTCCTCTAAAAGCAATAACTCTTCCTGAGTCGATACTGTGTACTGCGATAAAAAATAAAAAGTGTGTGGTCATGGATGAAATGGAAAATTCTTTCCAAACCAAGAAATATAGGACTAAACCCTGCCTTGGATGCATCTGTGTTCTCCTGTTAAAGTCAATGGGAATTGTAGGAGCACTTCCCAGAAAGAAGTTGCTTGTAATTTAGAGAGAGAAAGCGGTGGTAAGTCTATGCACTTTTATTAGACAATGCCCTTAATAGCTGTTCTTTGCTTATTCCCTAACACACTCATGTAATGTCAGAAGATGTTACAATAGAGACAGAATCTACACCGCTACCTCGATATAACGCCACCCGATATAACAAGAATTTGGATATAACATGGTAAAGCAGTGCTCCGGGAAGGCGGGGCTGTGCACTCCGGTGGATCAGAGCAGGTTCAATATAACACGGTTTCACCTATAACGCGGTAAGATTTTTTGGTTCCCAAGGACAGCATTATATCGAGGTAGAGGTGTAGTTCCATTTTCTTACTCATTTTTATTCATACTTGGAAAGTTTTGACAAAGGATGCTTTCCCATTATGACTGATGGTCTGCCCTCCTCTAGCTAAACTAAAATGGCTATTTTGGATACTGCAATGGAGGACAGGGTACAACAGAAATCTTTTTCAAATCTTGGTCCTTGATTCTCCTTCATGCTAGGTTAATGGTGACTAAAAGTGATTTATTGCTGCTCAGTGGTCTTTGTGAAATCAGTATGTCTCAGTCCTGTTTCTAGGCATCCATGTTAGAAACAATTGCTGTGACCACAAGTGGCATTTTATGTTGCACTTAGAAACCAAGAATTAGACGGTTTCTTGGAGAAAGAACTATTCTTCACTCCCTACAGGAGGGTGATGCTCTGTGATACAGTGACTAACGGGCACGGAGGATTTCAGGGATGTCATTCTGACCCCTTTCGCCAACAGTACGAATCACATGGGAAGGAGCATTATTTGGTGGTTAGAATGGGTGACTGGGAATCTGGAGAGCAAGAGTCAGTTTGCATATCTACTGCTGATAAGCTGTGTGACTTTGGGCATATCATTTCACCTCTGTGTATCACTTTTTCCATTTATAAAACATGGATAATACCTACTCAATATGTGAAGAGCTTTGAAAGCCTTAGAGGAGCTATGATGTTATTTTCAAATAATTATTACTGTAAATTTTGAACAGAAAAAAATCTAGAACATTGTGATAATTTCTGTTGATCACAAAAGGGCAGTTCCTTCTGGAACTACACATGGAATGCCAGTAGTAGGTGGGACAGTATTTATGCTGAGAAGCAGACGTGTTAATTGGATCTCTAGACGTGCCAGTGCACCATTTAGCATGATTTATGAATTTCCTTTATATGGTCTTACAGGTGTCCAGATAGCAAAGTAATATTGATTTCTTGTCTGAACCCTAGAAGAGTTTATGAATAAAGTCTACTAATTGTGTTAAAATGCACTAGAACTGCAGTTACCTGTAACTGAACGTGTCATAACATCGATACCAGAACAGCAGTGGTAAGAAATAGCCACTTAGAGCGTGTGTTAGGCACTAGAAACAACAAGGATCAAATGCTGAAAGTTGATTTTGTTTTCACGGCAGATCTTGGAGTGACAAATGAAACTACGCTCATGAACAAGAAGAGATCTCAAGAGAGAAGGAATGTAATCCAGTCTTCTAAGCTAAATCTCGATCGTAAAGGTCTTGACAAAGATAGCAAAATAGGAAGTGTCCTTCCACAGACTCAGCAGTCTCCAACTCTGTCATCTGCATCTACCTTGCAAGGAGCTCATGCTTCCTTTATCTCAAATGAGTCACATGGTCCATCTTTTATACTCACTAAAATGGCCCCTTTGAGGTTTAGAGATGAAAACTTTTATTCTATGCTTTGCTTAAACATGGAAGAGTCCTGTGAAGAAAATGATACTAAAGATGATGATATACTAGAGAAGGAATTCCTTTCTTTCAATCTAAATCATTCTCCTACTCCTCTAGAACAAATTAGCAAATTTAGTGGAACATCCTTGGCACAAGATGAACAATGTAACTCTGAAGAAACTGGAGATGATAGAAGCATTTCATCAAGGAGTGTGGAATCTTCTCATCAACCATTAAGACAACACAATATAATGGACACAACTGTTGAACAGTCTTCATTAAGGCAAAGAAACTTTAGGGACTATGGAAGGTCTTACACTCCAGATGGGAATTCTTCTGAAGGTGCTGATTGCAATAAAAATGAAAATGAAACTCCATTATTTAGTTCAAGAAGCTCACAAGCTGAAAGCAGACCAGGCAGCGCACCTATTGCTGAGACTCTTAATAACATTAGCTCTACAGTTAGGCCTATCGTTAATATTTATAACAGAGAATTGCAAGCCTATGAAAGCAATCAGAGGCGTTATACTGATCTCCTTACTTCTGCAAGGTCAACCGTTCATAGACCATTATTGTATTCTGCATATAATACTTCAAGATCATTAATACAATCTGCACATAGAGCTGAGATCTCAACAACTGTATCATCTCAAGAATTGGATTTGGATGGAAGTTCAAGGTTTAATGTTCGTAGACCTTTGTCTCCTATAAGAAGTAGAGATTCTTTTTCTGCTACAGAAGGTTATGAATCTTCACCACCTATAGTCAGTACACCTGAAGATAATAGCCTACTGGATGATAGTATAGATAATGGTTTAAAGAGTACATCTGCAAATGCTGCCTTATATGATGAAGAGAACTTAGTAAATTCACATAGTTCTTTTTTATCTATAGATTCTTCCAGCCCATCTTTGTTTCAAACAAATTTCACAGCCCACCTTCACATGGCTGGCACATTACATGATCAATTACCACTTGCTTTGCTGGCAGTGTCTGATTTACAAAATGAAAGTAGTGCTGTGAGGAGCATTGCAGCCTGTGATACCACAAGTGCAAAGGAAATAAACAAACATGCAGACCCAGAGAAGCTTAAGAAACTGCAGGAGAGGTGAGACATATGTATCATTACCTTTTTGACATGAGCAATTAGCCAAAGTTTGAGGCCCTGTGGGTTGTTTCCATTGGGAGGAGAAATTGATGATGAAGGCAGGTATCTTTGAAGAAATCCTTTTTATTTCCAAAGTCGTGTTTCCCTGAACACAGAAGGAAACAACTGGCGATATTTTCTTTGTTCACAGCTCTAAGTCCATTCAGCCAGCATTCAGCCTAAAAGCTTTTTCTATAGGTTTTTCTCAGGGCCATACTCTGTGCTTGTTCAGGCTGCATCTGGCTTTCTTCCTCTTCTATGGGGTTTCTCCTGCCTCTCTCTCTCACATACACACAGCACTCTGCTAAAACAGTCCCTGGGAAACCCCCCCGCCACCCAATTAGTTCAGATTCCCGAGCAACCTCACACGTGCTTGTGCATGTGTTTTGGGCAGCACCAGGACCGGTGCCGGTGTTTTTGGCGCCCTAGGCGCACGGCCATTTCGCCATTTCGCCGCCCATTCCACCAGAGCCACGGGACCAGCGGACCCTCCCCAGGAACACCTGTGGCAGGTCCACCGGAGCCGCGGGAGCAGCGGACCCTCCGCAGGCACGCCTGCGGCAGGTCAACCGGAGCCGCCTGCCGCCCCCCCGGCAAAATGCCACCCCCCAATAATCCTGGCGCCCTAGGCGATTACCTAGGTCACCTAAATGGAAGTGCCAGCCCTGGGCAGCTCCGTGCACTTCTGTTTGGGGTGGAGACTTATTGTTCCATAAAAGGATCGGACTGTTTCTTACAGCTATCTTAAATGAAGGATGGCAGTTGCATACCCCAATTTTAATGATACTTAGCGTACTCAAAACAGTATAATTATACAGGTCACACATCCATGATTTCACAGTAACATGCTGTTCTAGAGCTAAATGGAGAATCTGGGGAGAGCGCTGTGTTTGTTTAGATTAAGGTTGCCCAGTGTTTGACCTTTTTAGATCCCCTTTGGTAATAAATGGCTGGATTTTATAAGCTTTCAAAATTTCCATATGGTTAAAAACTCATTGCCAGCTACCTTTGTGTACACAGGTGAAGAATCAGATAGTAACCCCTTTCCCTCCCTCCCCCATCCCTCATATTGCCCATTATAGTTACAATTTTCCCATACTCAAATGCTTGCCATTTTTCATAACTTACAATGGCACTGAAGCTGCTTATGCCATCAGTTTTAGTAGGGCATGTGCGCGCACATATACACACGTGCCCCACTAGGAAAAATGTGAGTACTTCTTGTTTCCAGTGGAACACAGGCTGTGGAAGGTAACTGCCATTTTACTACAGCAAAACATAGGTTGCATCCTGATGGTTCTCCCACTAAAATACGACACTTACCTTGTGTCAACCCTGAATATTTGCTAATGTTGTAATTAAGGTTTGTGTAATACTGTGAAGGAGATGAATGTATTCTTTGCAGTACGTTTCTTTATCAGTTGAAGGCAGAAGTAAATTCCTTTGGATGATCTGGAGTCTGTCACTGTCAGTGGAAGTGTGCTGTGTGGGCATTAGGATACAGTTAAGATGTAGCTCAGCTTATTATTGTCTTGCTTTTTAGGGTATCATAGACATCCTTAATCTCTTTTCGACCAAGGTTTTGGTTATGGAAGGAATATAGATAAAAAGAAGCCATCCGTACAGATGCTAAGGAAGTTAAGAGGATTGTCTGTTCTAAAAACATGTCAGCTGACCCAGTTTCTTCACTTTCTTCCCTAAAACTGTAATTTCTTTGACTGAAAAGACTTTCTGATAAAGGCATATTGGTCAACTCTGGGTTTCCTGCTGCTGACTGTAATCAGCAAGCTGCTCTTTTTCTCAAGCAGTTGTTTCAACAATTAAGAACAAAGATGTTTTCATGAAAATATGCCTCTCCATCCCATCTCTTCACTTCCCCAGAACATAAACCAACTGGCCACATATTCAGTTTTGGCACTTAACAGAAGTGACATAGCTCTGAGTCATAGAGTAGTACCAGAATGTAAACTGGACCCTTAAAAGAACAAAGATGCTTTATTTCAAAGGGTGTTAACCCTTAGAATACTACAGACATGCAAACCTTATGTATGCTGCACTGAAAAAATGACTAGAGAGGAATAAACTCATCTCCTCCTCTCTACCCCCATCTCCAACAAGAGCTCTGTTTCATTCTCAGACCCCTACCCCTTTCTTTCCTCACTCCTGCCCAACATGTCCGCTTCTTCCCACCCCCGCCATCCCCTTTCCAGAAAACACCAACTAGGTTGTAACAGACTCTGGCTTTTTCACCCACCTCCTTGCAGCTACCAGCCCCAGATATCAGCTCTGCCACTTTCATGCACCCACTTGACTTCCTAATACCATCTGCTGTCCCCCGGCAAGCTCTTAGCCCTGGGGATTGCTAGAAAACTAGCAGCAGAGGGTAGAGTGACCAGATGTACCGATTTTATAGGGACAATCCTGATTTTTGGGTCTTTTTCTTATATAGGCTCCTATTACTCCCCACCCCTTCCTGATTTTTCATATTTGCTGTCTGGTCACCCTAGCAGAGGAAGAGGAGTCATGTTGGAAGGCCAGGCTAGGAAGGAAGGGGGAGTCCTGGGGATAGAAGCTTCTCCTACTGTCTTAAAAACTGTCCAATCGCTAATCAGCTGTCCTGAATAAAGATCCCTGACACAGATCCTCTAGATATTCTACAAGCACCAGGAAATAGCCCATAGCCAAGTGATATTATTTGGATATTATTTGTTCAGATCACTGACATGTACTGAAAGATGTTTAGGAAAGCCTCTTTAACCCCCCATCCAAAACATGTTAATTAAAATATAAATTAAGTCTAATGTTGGACTGTAGAGTTTGGTGAAAGAACACTTCTGATTTGTTTTATTGTGTCTTTAGTCTACTAGCAGAAGACTCAGAAGAGGAAGGAGACCAGTGTCGGATATGTCAGATTGCTGGGGGCTCTTTAACCAATCCACTGGTAGAACCATGTGGGTGCATAGGAACCTTACAGTTTGTTCATCAGGAATGTCTAAAAACGTGGCTGAAAGCTAAGATAAAATCAGGTAGGAATGTGAGAAGAGAGTACAAGTGCAACAGCATGTCAGTAATTTAAGAAACCTCATCATATGAGAGCCAAATTCACCTTTGGAATCACTCCCTGACATAAGTGGAGCTATACCAGGTGATATCAGTGGAGTTACACCAGGGATGAATTTATCCCATAGGTTTGTCAACATATCAGTTTTTTTCCACAATGCAAAAATTAGGTCAAATAACTTCAAATATTTGATGGCCTTTCTTAGACTCCTGGCCATTAAATCAACAGATGAGTACAACTAAAATTCTAAATCTCCAGAGTTTACCGTTTAAAATAAGCCAAAATATATATCAAACACTGAGGGATTTACACATTACCAGTGGTATCATGTGAACATCAAATTGTGTAGGATCCATAAACTTCACATTAAGACTAATTAATGGGGAGGAAAGGGAACATGTTGAATGACAAATCTATAAAGTGAGATAAATATGTTTTTTTTAAATATTGAAATAGAGGGAGAAGGAACCTGCATAGGATGAATTTTAGTGCTTATGAAAGTAATGGCTAGCAAATTATTGCTGTGCAAGCTTTCCTCGTCTTCATCCCCCAACTTGGTCAATACATACTAATACTACATTGAAACATTCCAGGTATTCTATTTCTATTCGTGTCCTCAATGAAGATCAAAAATGTTATTGTGCTAGAAATGTGAATTGCAAAGAGGGTTTTGCAAAGTTTTCCATAATATGGACCAAATTTTAATGCAAAGATTCTCTTGTAAACCACTGCCCCTTATGTTTGAAATTACACATCAATTAAGCCATTGCTTGCATGGAAAAGGAATATTGAGCATACATGTATGTGTTTTAGTTGTCTATTACTGCAATTTAGCAGCTAGCAATGAAGGAGAGGATCAGGTCTCAGCCTCCAGAGATAACAATAAGCAAGTTTTTCACTTAATTCCATATGTGTGAGAACTTACTGTTTAGATTTGCGTCAAAAATTCTTTTCTTAGATTCAAGAAGACAGGCACCCACACCAGCCTTGTTTTACTCTTCATCAGCAGAGAATGTAGCAGTTAAATGCAGATTCTTAATCCTTATTCAAATTCCTGACTGACCCCCGTATCCGGGGAGTGAGCTACTTCCCTCATCTTCCCTAGATCCTGCCCTGGGTTCAGGGAGAGTTCAGCCAGCCAGCTTGGGAGCCAGAGTGAGAAAGAACACTAGCAAGGGGAGAGAGAGTTGGGAGGGCATAGCGGAAATCCATTTGGTATTTGACTAGCTATGTGTTTGGATAGGCAGAAATGGGAATTCTGGTCAGCAAAGGATTTTTATTTTTTTTTAAGGTGTCTGGCTTTAGGGTGAGACCCTGATCCGAGTATCTGTAATAACCTTAGCTCATTTTCAATACCCAAGAAAAGTTTATAGAAGGCCACATGCTTTTAAACAATACTAACCACGTATGAAATATAATACAGTGGGCCCAAAAGCAATTGGAACCCATTGTTCTAACTTAGAGTTTTGTACAGGCACCTGTCAGCACAATATATGACTGTCTTCCACACAAAAAATCAATGGCAATAGCAAAGTCCCAAGAGGATTTCATGGAGTCTCTAGTATTTCTTCCATTTGGGGTGAAAATTTGCTTGAGGGTTTTTTGTTTTGTTTTTTTTAAACGGATTTTATTAATTTCCTCCTCTTTACTGTGATGTGTCCCAGTTGCTTTCCACCATAAAATGGCACTGAAACCGATTGTTCCCTTCTTTGTTGGTGGGGGGAGGGCTGGAAGGGGAGGAAAGACATCCAGTGAAAATACTAGGCAGCACACTGGGCCTTTATTTGGTTGGTATTGACCAGGCCTTGTGTGTAAAGTCTTGATGTGTGGATGCTACTGTTATATTTTACTTGGGACTTATGAAAAAGAGAAGAAGGTACAGGAAAATTCCACCCCACTATCCCCACCAGTTCAGTGAATGAAATTCTGTTTCAGAAAGTATAGGTCTCACTATGTAGTCAAAGAGAGTATAGCCAGAGTGTCCAGTCTCATTTCCACTGCAGTCAGTGGCAAAATTCCTGCAGACTTCAGTGGGAAGAAGCCCAAAATATTTAAAACAAATACAAATAGAAGTGTGTTACTGGTTATCTGGAATTGTTGTTTTTCAAATGTGGTGCCTGGACTACAAGCAGACTTCTAGTGTTTTGTGGAATTAAGGATTTGGAGACGCAAGCGCTGGGTGTTGATAAGAGAGGGCTCGATACAAAGATTTCTCTGATGAAATGGCCTGCCAGAAAGAGAACTGACCCTCTGAGTTAGATATGACTCACCATTTTGAACTCTGCTTTTTGACTCTTCAGTTTACAAGGGGAAAAAACCAAAATCTGTCTTGGACTCTGTTATTGTTTATTTTTCTACAATATAACATACATTTATAGGTAACAAGCAAGAGGAAAAAAAAAAAGAGTCTTTCACATCATACTGTCAGTCTTGAGTGAGTTGGTCCCTAAGGGCCAGGCCCATATAGTTAGGGTGAGATTTTCAGACAAGCTGAGCTTCCATTTAGGCACTGGACTAAAAAGCCAGATTTCCCAAAGATCTCAGCACACTGGGTGCATGTTGGTTGCTGAACTCTTTTGAAAATCTGGCCATTAGTGTCACAATGGGAGCAGAGGACTTTTGAGAATCTAGCTTTTATTTGGGAACTGAACTCATCAGAAAATCTGGTCCTCATTGTGGATGCTGATGCCTTGGAAATCTGGCCCTGAATGGCCACTTACATTAATTGAACTTACATTTGTTTCAAACAAATGGACATAAATATTACTTTTCTATGTCAAATAAACCATATTGATCAAGTATGCATCTCATAACTCCTGCATTTGTAACCCATATCAGTTACAGTTTTGTAAACTCTTATACATCACATGGAGTGTAATAGACAATACAGCTAGTATTTAAAACCATTATGCAAAGCTTACATAATAATGGGTATGATTAGAATAGAATTCAATGGAATTTAGAGTCAAAGCTAGCAACTTTGAGTAAAATAATGGCTTAAAAATAAAGGTTCAACGTAGCAGTGATTTTGTAATATTCAGAGACACTGTGCTCAATATGGACTTACAAGTTCAGTATTTAATTCCTCATTTAATTTCAGGTGCTGAGCTGGGGGCAGTGAAAACCTGTGAACTGTGTAAGCAGAGCCTGATAGCTGATCTGGATGATTTTGATGTGAATGACTATTACAGAAATCACCAACAGTCTCTGGTAAGAAACTGACTCCGAATAAAGACTGTAATCCTATTTTGCTACTGCTAGCTTGCAGTACTCTGTGCATGTAATGATCTGCCATCATGCACTGAGGCCAGCTAAACTGCAAGGAAGAGATATGCTTCTTTACGGTGATTTAAAGAAATATAAAAAAGCCCCTGAGTAATAAGAGTCTGAGAATAATAATCACAGTTCATTTCACAAAACTGCCCAGTATCATGAGGCTTTGAGTGAAGGAAGTTTGTAATCACATTTGGAGGTGGGGAATAACATTCTTGTTTGCTAGGTAGAGATGACATTGCAGTGTGCAAGCCTCTTGAGGGGGAGACTAGCCAAGGTTACTTCTCCTCTGCAGCATCTTACAATTTAAAAAATACACAAACAGAAGATTCAAGGAATTGAACATCATCCCATTTTTAATATTAAAGTGTTATTTGTGAAACAAGTTAAATAAATGTATTTTAAACAGAAAAATGCAGGAGTAAGATACAGAGATATTGAGAGCTGTAAGAAAAGAAACCTAGCATCACAATAGATTTAGTATTTTTTAGCTTTATGCCTGCCAAAGAATAGCTTAATTTTCCAGAAGAAAAATATTTCAAGCATGGAGTGCTAATACTTTAGTATAAGATGGTGATGGGGTCAGCTTGTTCAGAAACAAGATAAATGTTGTTCATAAAGGGAGACAGGAATGACAGAGTAGGTCATGCTGGTGGGGGAGTGGCAAAATATGTGAAAGAAAGCATATTGTCAAATAGCAAGGTCTCTATACACTGGAATAATCACGCTGAACCATAAACAGACTAAAGTGATAAGCACACACACCCTTTTTCAAACTTGAGTGTTTTACAGAATTACAGGCTGTACCTATATTGGGTACAGTTTGATGATTCAACACATCAAATTTACACATTTAAGGACATACTGCAAAGCTCATCTCTTTTCCTAGGCATTTGAAAATGGGTTGAATTGTAAGGATGAAGAATTGTTGGAGAGACGGGGAATTAAGGTGATGGGAGCACTTGCTTGCTGGTTGTGATTTATATCTGTTTGTATTGATGTACTTTTAAGTATTATTTGTGATGTATTCTAGTTATGCCAAAAGCACCTAAAGCATATGGATAGATATGCTATTTAGTATTTTTAGAAATCTAAATAAATACTGCAGCGTGCCAGAGTTTTTCCCACTGATTCGTAGAAGATAGCCACTTCTACCAGATTGTATTTCTCAAAATTATTTGCAGTAAACAGTGTATATTTCCCCATCTGCATCGCTCTAGGACTTATTTAGTTATAAAGAAGTAAATGATTTCCCAGCATGCTTTGACCAGAAGTAATACCACCAGACTATTTTCTAGCTGATTGATTTGCCATTGTGCTGTAAAATGTATATGAATATAAAGGTTCACTTAGAATGAGATTGTCTGTAGATACCCATTGAAAGCGCAGAGGAGATCATGGCTTGGAATATAATTCCCTGTCTGAATGGAACAAAAACCCCACAAACAAGCAAAAACACCATAAGAACCAATCAAGATACAGCTTCCAAAAAACGATTTGAGGAGATTTTTGTAAGTGCTAAGCCATGCAGATGAATGCTGTAGTTTCAGGAAGGCTGTAGTTTCCAGATTAATGACCATCTCTTAGGTTTATTACACTGGTAGCACTGACAGAGGATGCTGTTGAAAAAGTTTGACCAAGTGACTTGCTCAAGTTCAGAGAAGCAGTTAGAATTGAAGAGTACCTGTCTCCTGGGCCTATGCTTAGACTATGCCTCTCAGGGACTACTGTTCCTGAATGCTTAGTTTTTAAGCCACTGTTCTTAATCAAGAACATGCTGCTTAGAACCAGCACTATTATTAGTAACTTCAAGGGTTCATTTAGTATTCAGTGTGCACCATTAAAAAAATTACCTTTTTTTTTTTTAATCTCTGCTTCAACAGTGAAATGTAACTATTTCTGGGCTGGAAAGATGGCTGCCATTCCAAGCTAGCAACATGATACAGTGTATTTGGAGGGGAAGTTGTTATTATTGTTAATTTCAGTGATTCTATTCACCAGTGGCAGCTTGATGCACTAATTACAGAGAATAAAATGTAAACCAAAAAATAGTCAAAAGCCAGGCAAAATAATTCTTACATTTTGTTCTGCCGGTTGATTAGATTCACAGTTAATAACATTCAGCTACGGGGGGGGAACTTGGGAAGACAGAATTAATTACCTACCCAGAGTGTGGCCAAGACACTGGGTTTTCAGCACCCCTATGATTGCTACAAGTGCTGTGAGATCTTTAATGCCCACAAATGGTCAGGATCGCAAATTTCCATCATATCAGAAAGCTGAAACATCCAGCAGCATAGCATACTCTACTCCATGATATAGCATTGAAAGGGAAAAGGTGCCACATGCTAACTCTCCACACTCATGGTTTTCCCTGGAGAGCTTCCATCTAATTATGCAAAGGCCCACTCCTCATTTGCATGTTAGATTTGATGATCTGTATTGTATTTGATATGTGCCAAAATATACAGCAGTTTAAGATGGCATAGCTTCATCTTTTTGTTAATTATTAGCTGAGATTTGCCCCATTATTTGTGCCAAGGAGTTAATCTATATTTGTTTTCCTCCTGTTTTGTGCTGTATGGATCCCAACTGATTTTCTCCTCCTTACATTTCTTGCCTATAAGATCCCAGGTTACATTCTAGATTAAATTCTATCGTCTGTTTTATGCCAGAGATCAGACTAGATGAGCATAATGGTCCCTTCTAACCTTAGCCCCTGCACCCCTCAAGCCCCTCACGAACTTACCAATCCAAAGGTGAGCCTTAGACAAGACTCTCTTTAGCCTCTCTTTTGCTCCTTTAATTGCCCGCCAAAAGTCAGTGTTGAATCTCTCATCCACACTATGTCCTTAGTATGTTGTGTTTTAGGAATGCTGGCAGTCCCTGCTGGCCCTGGAGTCTGATAGCTTCCTGATCCAGTCTAAGCCAGGTCACTCATATGTCAGTGCAGAGACCTTATGCTAGGCTATTGTATGTGATAGTCACTAAGAAATTAAATACAGGCCACAAAGATAGTTCAGAGTTAATAAATGAGTTTGGTAGGTAATGTAGCCTCGGGCTGAAGTAACTGAGTACTGATTCTAGTCCTTAAAGTCTTTAGAAACCAGCATTACAATAACAGTAAATAAATTGGCTCTCTTTTCTGCACACAGGCACAAAGTGAGCTAATGAATTCAGGTCTCTACCTTGTGCTACTCCTTCACCTTTATGAACAGAGGTTTGCAGAACTCATGCGACTAAACTACAATCAAGCGAGTAGAGACAGGGTAAGAGGAGTGAAAATGATAGTGCTTCAGATCACACACCACTAATATCATATACTCATTTGTTACTTACATGGCTCCTTATCCAGCTAATGACACCTCCCTAGTTGTCAAGCCCACAGAAGCTCTGCAATCCACTTAGAATCCATGGCAGTCTTTCTTTTTCAAAATCAGCCACATGAAGTTTTATTAAGTAACCTAAGCCTTCCTCAGAGGTACAAGCAACATCCTGCCTAACACTATCCCAGTGCAGCATGGGTATTTCCCCCGCTGATTGCCAATTATTTACACATGCTCCATACCCTGTCTGGCAGCTCCACAAGATACAGCTGTGCAATGGGCAGGGGTGTTCTTATGTGTTTCCCTTGCTTACCAGCCACAGTAGAAGAAAAGTTTAAAAAAAAAATTCTGGGATTAACTATGTGCATGTGGAAATGCAGCCTGAACCACTAAAGAATGAGAATCCCGAAAACCTTGTCTACAGAGCAGAGTTATGCCCCTGTAATTTGTATCAGTGCATTGTACCTGCAGTTTGGCTAATCTGGTTAACATATTTACAGTGATCTCACACAGAATTCCCTCTAGCTGTTTCAGTGCATTCCCAGACTTCCCAACCCAGATCCCTGAAATGGGGTTTATGGAATCAGATCTCCACAGTTAGAGAGCTGCTATGAGGGCCGACTCCAGGCACCAGCACAGCAAGCAGGTGCTTGGGGCAGCCCATGGGAAGAGGCAGCACGTCCGGCTCTTCGGCGGTGGGTCTCTCAGTCCCTCTGGGAGGGACGGACCCACTGCCAAATTGCTGCCGCCGGGTAGAGCTGACACCAAAGTGCCGCGGGTCGCTTGGGGTGGCAAAAACACTGGAGCTGGCCCTAGCTGCTATATCAAGTTTTTTTTAATTGTGGCCTGTATAAATAACATGATTCAGCTTGTAAGATAGCAGCTATCTAAAGCTGAATAACAGCAGTATTACATTAAAAGCTTCTTTACTTTTTTTTAAATGAAATAAATCTTGAGTCTGTTGTGTTGCACCCTGTGAACAGAAAACTTTTATGCATAAAATTACAGTTAGAAGCACTGGAGATACTGCACAGGCTACGTGCAAGAAGAGTTGTAGGAGCCTTATAAAAGCATGCTGAGAGATGCCAAATACAGTGATGCAGCTGCCACACCAGTGATTTCTACCAGCGCTACCACAGCGATGATCAAGTGACTTGATGCAGGTTGCAACAGTGGCAAGCCATACTTTGAGCAAACGCAATTGCACAAGTACTGGCAACAATTGTGCACCATTAAAAGCACTTTTGAACGTGGACGCAACTGGCCTAATTCTCAGTTACCACATGCCTGCAGCTGAGGCACGGTTAAGGTGGCTCAGGTCTACTCTAGTTTTCACTCTGCTTCACATGGCCACATGTGGGCCCTGAGAATAAAACAGCTGAAGGTCAGGATTTTCGAAAGTGTTTATGTGATTTAGGAGAACAAGTCTCAACAACTTTCAATGGGACTTGTGTTCAGAGTCACGTAGGTACATTTGAAAATCCCACCGATAGTGCAGTGCATGCTAACCATGCCTGCGATACAATCCCTGATCCAAGGGCTAGGAACAGGGTCATTTTAAGGCCCTCATATCAGTGCTACACCATCCAATGGTGCCCCCAGTGCAACTGGTATACTCTGGGGGCTCTTTCCACCCAATTTAAGGGTGCTTTTTGGTGCCATCGTAGTATATGGGGATCTTTAATGTGACTGAGAATCAGGACTAATCTGTGTTTCAAGCATATACACAAGACTTCAGGATGGTTCAGAATGCATCTGATGGTGGCACCTGGTATCATATTTCACAATAAAAAATTGACATGATGCAGCTTGTTGGCATCATGAACATATTTCAGAGCAAGACATATTTCTGTTCTCTTAGAGCACTTCTTATGAGTTGCAAAGCTACCACAGAGGCTTTTAATTCAATTGGCAGGAAAAGTCCATCTGGAGCTGCAACTGCTCTATACCTTGTGGAGTTCTTTTTTATTTTTAAATTCACAGAACACTGCTTCATTGGAGTGTTATAAATATAGCTGAGCTGGTCTGAAAAGGTCACATATATTGATCCAGTGGCTTTGGGTGCTTGTAGCTAATCTGTGGTCTCTCCTTGATACTGATGGGAACTGAGGCTTTCAATCCTGACTGTCTGGAAGTTGGAAAGGATTTTAATTAGAACATGACCTATGAGATATTGGATTCTCTTGATACTCACTATGTTTTGAAAAACTGACTAAAAAATAATCCAGACTTTGTTTTTAGTACTACAGGCCTCATTACATCGTTATTGTCCTGATGTGTTTGTCTTTACAATTAGTAGTTTTTCAGCCTCTTTATACCTCTAAAGTTTCCAAGACCCATGTCTTACAATTAATTAAGGCTGAGTATTTGTCATAGAAAAAATTGGAAAACTCACAACTTTGTTATGGCAAAAAAATACAAAAATCACAATTTTAGCAGTAATAAACAAGTCAAGCCCTACCTATTTTTAAATATAATGCATTTTTTAAATTTTAAAAAGCTTATGAATTGGGGCACAGAGAGGCCCAACATTTTCAAAGGTGGCCTTTGATTTTGGGTACCTATTTTTGGTAGCTCATTTTGAAACACCTTATTTTGATTTTCAGAGATGTTGAACACCCACAGACACAGCTGAAGTCAACAGTAATTCAGCACATCTGAAAGTCAGGCAGAGGGTGTCTCATGTTGACCACTGAAAAACAGAGGCACCCAAAACATAGGCCACATTTGAAAGCTTGACAGGTGCAAGATCACCTACATAGCGAGCTAACGAGAGAGAGAGGAATAGAACCCAAGTTTCAGTAAGATCCCTGTTCTTCACACTGGGCAAACTTGTCTGACATGGGACACATACTACAAAATGAGGGACAAAAAATCTACTATGGAAAGCTTAAAAATTATTTTGTTTCTTTAACGTAAATAATATTTTCTGTAACCTTGTGATTCAGTATTTTAGATTACACTTCACGGCATTTTCACTGTAAAACAATACACCATTGCTGTAGTGAGACGTTACAGATAGTCTTGTCATCAAAGATGGTTATAAAACAGTATATCAGCAACAGGCAAACTCGAAGAACCTTTAACAAACACTTCAAACAGAAAACCAAACTAAGATTTAGATCCAGGGCTTTTGTTCGGTGAAGCTCTTTGATATTAGTCACTGGCTAATAATGAGTATATTGTGGTACAGTGAGTCATCTAGTTTCACTTCAAAAATATGTGCCTTCTGAGACATGATTCAGCACTTCTTATATAAATATATGACAGCAATAAAAGAGAGAACAACCAACAAGGGTAGCCAGGAGGTAAGTTTGAGACTATAAATGAGAGACAATTGAGAAATACTCTATGCCGCTGTTTTAAGCACTTGCTAACTGCACGCTCCTGCTATTGGGGTGCCCTTGTTGTTTAACCTTCCTGTCCACAGAGCTACTTATTACAGATATTTGGGTGGGGCATAGCCAGAGAAGAATATTTATCTCTGGCAGAGAGAAAGAGAGGAGAATTTTTTTTTGTGCTTCTAATGGCCTCAGATGGAAGGGGTGGGGCCGGGGGATAGCCTCTGCTCCCCAGTGGTTCATGCACTGCCTATAGGCCGGTAGCTGTTACGTTCACTGCATGGTCCCTTGCCCTTATAGAGTGAGATCACAATACTGTCCTTCCAGGTGGTTGGGAGGGTTACAGTTCTCCACACCAGATGAAAGATGTCCAGTAGTGATTCTGCTGCAGGATAAATAGCACATTTTAGCAGCTCTGAGGGAATGCCATCAGCACGTCCATTTTTCAGTTTAGTGATGGCACACTTCACTTCATCCAATGTTGGTTCATCAGTACAAATGTCTGGATCCGGAACTGCAGTGACTGCCAGATCATCCAGCTTTGAACAAGCGGCAGCTGGAGGATGGTTCAGAACATGGTGATAATGTTTCACCCAGCATGAGAGAATGTCATCATCTGATTTACATGGATGGCCTTGGCTGTCGTTCAGGATGCCATTTGTAGTGACTACCTCTTGACCATTGAAGTTGCGAATGTCATGAAATGCTGGCTTCAAGTCACCCCTGGCTAAGCCAAATTCAACATCAGCCGCCAATGGGTTATAATATGCCTCATGATCACGGAGTGCCAGGGTGTTAAATTTTTGCTTCAGTTGATTACTAGTGTGCTTATCGCCACGTTGGCGGGCTGCAGCCTTTAATTTAATTATCTGGAAGGCCTCCTCTGATAGCCATGGTCGATGTGCTGGGTGCCTATAGCCAATCGTCTGCTCAGCAGATTGGTGGAGGGTGGAAGTGAACAGAGACCAGGCAACCTCCACATCATCTGGCAGATCAACAACAGATTCTCTGCTCTAGCTAATGTCAGTACAAAACCTGTTGGCTAAACCTGGCACATGGAGTGCGTCAATGTAAAACTTCATCGTCTCAGAGGGTTTACCTGCTCATTGGAGCATCAACACCATACAGGTGACCACTAGATGGTGATCTGTGTTCACCACGCATTCCGCAACATGATATACTCTACAGGAGGTAAAGAGACACCTGTTGTGTGTAATGATGTGGTCCAACTCCTTCTGAGTGATGCCACCATGAGAGATGCATAACATCTGGTGTATGAGTCACTGCTTGAACCATTACCCAAGAATGGAAAGATTCTGGGAGGCACAGAATGTAAGCAAAGTGGCGAGAGTTATCATTGGGTGTGCCTGGACCATAATGACCAATCACCTGTTCAAAGCCAGTTTGCAGGGAGCCAGTAACTGCATTTAGGTTATTTGGAGGAAAGGTGCATACTAGATGTTCCAATCTATCATAGAAATGATCTTTAACAGAGTCAACAGATTCCTCTGTTGGCGCATAGACTACTGTGACAGTGAGGTAACAGTGCTGCTGTTTAAGACATGCAGTAAGTAAATGAGGAGACACAGGTATCCAGGTTGTCAGGAAGGACTCGGCGTCACCTCGCAGTAGTGCTACCTCATATAGATAGTTGGGGCTGCTAAAATACAGAAGTAAAGAATCTTCCCCCTCGTGACATCCGTGATCCATCACCCTTGCTTCTGTTAGTCCTGCGATTGATATACCAGGACGGTCCATTTCGTGTGAGACAGCAACCTGATGACCATGCCTGTGAAGAGTTGCAACATTCCAAGTTGCAATTTTGGTGGACTGTCGGCGATCCTAGATAGAATTGGATGCATTGTCACAATGTACTGCAGACGTGCCTGCCGACATCAGAGGACACGTGTCCCCAGGGGGGCTTTGGCACGAACCTGTCATATTTGCATCGATGGGAGACAGCACCGACAAGGCATCTACAGCTGAAAGTAAGGCAGGGGCTTTAACCCTGGTGCTGAGTACTAGGTTATTCATGGTAAAAAAAACAAAAAAAGAGCAAATGATTATCTGGGGAAATACCTCGTCCCACTGGGATGAGACAGAGGCGTAGTAACGTGACCCTTTTCCTGGTCTACCAGTACTGGCTTCACACTGTGTGACAACAGCCATTGAGTCTTTCTCAGCGATCTCCTTCACCTCAGGTAACTAGGTGCAGCTGCTGCCCTGCATCTTCGCCACCTGAGTTATCCATTATTTTCAGGATTCACGTTGGATCTGTCCACCTCACATAATGCCCAAGGCGATATTTCGGACAAGCCTTCATCCCTGATGGCATAGCTCCAGTGAGCAATCCCCTACTTCAGATGTTACGGCCCTTCCACCACGATGTGGTACAGGTCGGACGGTTCCCCTGTGCTCTTCTGCTTTAGGTGACATCTTGCCATGAAATAACAAAAGCTTCCCTGCTGAAATAACCATGCAGGCTGCTACAGTAACAGGCTAAGGCTTTGCCTCTTTACCTCTTTTAAAATCTTTTCTCTTCTGATTAGTCCTGGAGGTGAAAGTTATTAAACCGACTTGTAGGGTTACAGACTTGTAATCCAATGTAGTAACATGATGTATCACTGCTTGGTTTGGTTCTGTCCTGAATGCGTCTTACAACATAAGAAATGCTGATGTAAAATCACTGTGAAGTTAATATAAAGCTAAGTAAGTCCAGAAGCTCCAAATCCAAAGTTTCCTACATGGAGGAAACATAAGAACATAAGAATGGCTGTACTGGGTTAGACCAAAGGTCCATCTAGCCCAGTATCCTGTCTACCGACAGTGGCCAATGCCAGGTGCCCCAGAGGGAGTGAACCTAACAGGTAATGATCAAGTATCTCTCTCCTGCCATCCATCTCCACCCTCTGATAAACAAACAGAGTCTAGGGACACCATTTCCTTACCCATCGTGGCTAATAGCCCATTCATGGACTTAACCTCCATGATTTATCCAGTTAAACGCTGTTATAGTCCTAGCCTTCACAACCTCCTCAGGTAAGAAGTTCCACAAGTTGACTGTGCGCTGCGTGAAGAACTTCCTTTATTTGTTTTAAACCTGCTGCCTATTCATTTCATTTGTGACCCTAGTTTGATTATGGGAAAGTAAAACTTTTCTTATCTCTTCTCCACAAATCTAATTTTATATACCTCTATCATGTCCCCCCTTAGTCTCTCCTTTTCAAGCTCAGGAGTCCTAGTCTCTTTAATCTCTCCTCATATGGGACCTCTCCCAACCCCTAATCATTTAGTTTGCCTTCTCTGAACCTTTTCTATGCTAGTATAGAAAAATAGTGAGAAAAATAACTATTTGCAAGACAAAGTCCCAACACTAAGTTGCAACCTTACATCTTATTAATATTATCAATACTGACAAACTCAAATGCTGATCCTGGGATGAACTGCTTCAAGAAACAAGTCTTTGTCACATAACCAAAGTATGCTATGTCTAATAACAAACCAGGTAGAGGTTTTGACTGTTTATAACAGTCCAGGGACCAGGGGTGGACTAGATGGCCTCTGAGGTCTTCCAACCGCCTAAATCTTCTATGATTCTATAATAAGTCATTGTAACATAAGAATAATCCTTCATTTTTTGTATCTTAAGTGTTAAGTGCTGTGATTGCCTCACTTATCATGCTTTTAAACAATTTCCATGCCTCTTAAATGTTTTCAAGACATTTCCATAGCGAGTCTCTCAGTATATTAATTGTATGTCTGATCAGTGTTAATGTGGAGAAATTTTTATTAATCCTGTCTCCTTTCTCATAGCTCTCAAGACAGCCTAGAGCAGAGGAAAGTGAAAGTAGGTTTTTGGAGTTCAGAATCACTTCTCAGAGATTCTTGCTTATTAGTTCTCATTAACATGCTAACCCCAGATGAGTGGCAGGAAGTATTAAGACCCATTCAGAGTAGAAGTTAACAAATCAGAAAAAAGATTTCTGGAATTTCAAGTTGCACAAAATCGTCAGGAAGATTTGTATCACAATAATGTATAATGAATATGAATTTTTAATTGGGGTGTGGTGTGTGTGAGACTAGAGAGGAGAGAGAGAGATCTGCAATAAGATTTTATGCTGCTTGTACCGGCATTTATGAGCTATTTTTAGAACACCGAGAAGGAAGATTGGTTACTCATTCGTTGAAGAGTTCATCCATTTAATAAGGTTTTTTTGTTTTATCCATTGTTTTTGAGTCCTGACATTTGGCTTTTCTCCTTTGGATTGATCAGGAAATTTTAGTTGTCCAGGCAGGCTCAGAAGGAAACCCTTTGCCGTACATAAAACAAGGCAAATAGTGAGATTATTTTTACAGGACTAATCACAAACTATAAGAAAATAGTTTGGTTACACTTACAGAAGAATCTTAAACTCTCTGGGCTAGAATGTGGAGCTCTTACTTAATCTAGTGAGCATTTATTCATGCAGATAGTCCCATTGAAGTCACTTGCGTAAATGCTCACCAGCATGAGTAGGGGCTCCATAGTCTGGTCTGCTGAGAAAATTTATTATGTTCTTTTTAGCGTTTCAGATTAAAAATCTAAGACTATGTCAATGCCATTGTCTTTTAGATAGTGAGCTTTAGCACACACTACAGGTTCCCTAGTGCTCTTTAACAAAGTTCTGTTTCAAACAGCATTCCACTAGAAGGGTCTAGATCACAGGTAGTGACTAGGCGGACTATGGGCTAAATTCGGTCTGCCAGATGCTTTAGAACAGACCACAAAAATCTTTTATTTACTTATCATCCTGATTGTTATGTGTGAAAAATGTTTCTCTGAAGTCTGGACCTTGACTATACCTTGACCAAGAAATTTGGATTTTGAGAAAAAATAATTGACTACACCAGTCTACATGGACCAGTTACAACGCAATGCATCACTGTGCTTCAGAAATCACACTCTGTAGAGTGCATTACCCTACCATGTAGACAAGCCCTCAGTTTTCAATTGTGCTTTGCAGTTTGTTTTTAAAACCTCCTTCCTGTAAAGTTTCTAGCTTCATCCTTGGGGTTGACCTCCATGTTATATGATATCATATATCACAAAGACTTTTCTGTCCTACAGCTGTGAGTTACAAAGAGCATTTAAACAAAGCAAGCTTTAGATTTAGAGCAGTTGTCTGGCTAATGGTTACTTTCTCATACAGGAAGAGATTAACCCATCAGTTCTGAGGGCAAATTCTTGCCAAGTTACACTACAGTATAGGGAACCTTATGCCTCTGTCAATAGGGAGGACTTTTGTCTCCATCTCAGAAGTAGAGTGAAACAGAAATAAAGTGGAGAAAAAACTTAATGGCAAATGATTTGTTAATCCTTATAATGTTAACATTCCCCTAAGATATGCCATTGCCATCTTGTGGCTAAAGCCATTTCTACTTTCACCTGTTTTGATGCCTTGTTTACAGTGGTATCACTAAAGACAAACCAGAAGGTAACAAACAAGGATAAATATTTTAAATGCGTGTTTTACTAATGTTAGAACAACCAGCAAATTTATCCATGGGCTTGCAGTGCCGGTTTATCAAAGTTATAATTGTGATATATGAAAACATCCTCTCTTCTCCCCAAACATAACTGTACTGTTAGTGCATAAGGGTCATTACTCTGAATCCATTTCAGACACATCAGCTACAGAGAAAAATATGATATAAATGAGGATGTAAAACTAGTAACATCTGGGAAGAACATCAACTGCCCAAGCTTGTTATTCTACCCATAGGCAGACTCCAGGTCTTGTACCTATAGCGTATGGCACGTGTGCTCACAGCCACTCTCTTTTAGTAGGCGTCAGACGCTAGCAGACTTGATTCAGTCTCTTGGGGTTTTTGCCAAAGCAGCACTGTTTCAGTTTTATCGTGTCATACTATAGTGACACCTAGTTTCTAGTTAGGTTAATTACACCCAATTTCCCCCATGCATGCCCTGCAGTGAATATACCTAGAGCCTATTTTCTTCTTGGGGCATTGGCTTCAGCAGTCAGAAATTCCTGGTTCTAAGCAAAACCTGCATTTTGCATATGCACCTGTTGCCCCTAAACGTCATTAACTGAACCAGTACTTAGAATGTAATAGTCTAAACTATAGTGAAATACCAACTACTTATTTAGGCTGGTCCATCTATAAGTACTTGGAATATCAAATAGCTACAGTACAAGCTTACAGTCATCTTTTAATTAATTGGCACCATACCATGAATCTTGAAGATGGATGGCTCAATGCTCAATGTTTTCCAGTCCTTTCTGTCTTGCCACTAGACTTCCACATTTTTCCTCATCTCACCTATGCTGCTAGTCCAGCAGCTCATTGCTTACGTAGCGTCAACCCAGAGGAGCATATTTTCCTAACTGTCAAACTGTGACAGTATAATATGAACAAATACCTCAGCTTCCCCTGCCAGCTCCACCTGAGAGATCCCCATTTACGTTTTGTCTGGGATAAAGCAGCCTGTGATTAATCTTAAACCCTTTCCATGCTGAGCTCCTCCTTCCCTTGTAGAGTCACAGTTAATAGTGGGGCATGTCAGAGCACAGAGAAGCTTAACCTTATATTTTTCCATGTAGTCTTATAGGTATTCTCCTGTTTTTAAAATGATTCCATATTTCACAATCCTTTGCTTTGACCATGAGACTACATTGTGTCTCCAGTTGACTAAGTCATTGCAAATAGACATCAATTCTCATTTATTATTTAGCAGCTTTCTAATGGACCACTCTCCCCACTATGCCCAACAAGTGAACCTAATCTAGGTGGTCACTTGCTGTCCCCCATTAGCACCATGTAGACATCTAAAAGGTCAATTTTAAACCCTTGTTGTAGTATGGGTCAGTAGCTTGTGTATTCTGAACAAATACATTCGTCTTCTGGATACCTGAACCTGAGTTTTAAAGAAGCAAGTGCCAGTTGTAACACTATTGAACATTTTAGCAGGCATCTTGCAGTAGGTTTGTTTTCTTGCAGAATGACAACCCATGGAGAGGCTTTAATGTTGTCATTTGCTGGTGCAGCCCAAAGAGCGCACACTACATTACTATTGATCTGGCTTAAGCTCCAGGAAAGGAAAACAATTATGCTTGTCTATACATACATAACCTGCTCAGCAGGTGTTACCTGTGTTGGAGTGAGTGGTTACTGCTTCATAAGCAGCTCGGCTATGGAGCCTCTCTCTGCTGAAGCCTGAACTTCAAATGAACCATTCAAAATACCAGTAGACAGGAATGGTTTCTATATTTATTTTTGGAATATGCCATAGTTTTTACAAAAATTATTAACAGTGACCAAAGTATAAATTTATACTAGGCTAACTCCAATGATATTAAACCAATGTAATAGCAGAATTTGGTTTTTTAGCACTCCTTCCCACAATGATACAGCCCTTTTTTCTGTTCCACTGCATGCATGCCCCCTATTCATAAATAGTGGGCTCAGAATATTCAGCCAAGCACTACTAATATAACAGAGTGGACTAATGTCTCAGAATCGATGGGTTTGCCAGTCACCTGATCGTTAGGAAACCACCCTTGCTGCAGTTGTATTTCTGAGAAGTAATAAATAAGGCCATTTAGAAAAACAATACTTTGCCCTTCTTTAACAGTGTCAACCCAATGATCTCAAAATTTTTTCCAAATATTAACAAATGAGGTTTTGCAGCACTCTTGTGAAATATGCATTAGCATCCCTATTGTTTGGATAAGGAAACTGAGGCACAGAGGGTAAATGACCTCCCCAAGGCACCACAGACTTCCTGTGAAACATTTGGGAACAACACATCCTTTTCTCTTGCCACAAGACCACGTTTTCCCACTGTAATTCACACTGTGTAAGTCCCAAGGGAGTCTCAAGCAATGTGCCCATTTTGCACTTTGGGGGCCCAGCTCCGCCCGCAGATAAGCATGCATGACTTCCATTTGACTTCAGAGGGAGCTGCTTAGGCATGTTTGATAGCAAAACTGAGCTCCTGGTAGTGCTGAGAAGTGGCAATGAGAGTTTACCTAGTTATTCCTGCTTGTGTTTTGCTGTATGTGTTTAAAAGAATAATTTTTAGGTTGCTGAATTCACTGAATATTATTCCTCTCTACAAAGGGAGGAATTCTAAGTAGTTGTTTTTTTTCTCCACTTTACAGATTCAGAGTCGGGGAACAATGTATAGAAGAGTGCTTACCAGATTGTCCAATGAATTTGGCAAAGAGGCTTTTATACTGAATACCCTTCTCCATGTTTTTTATATCCTTTTTTTTTTTTTTGGTCTTGCTTTACACCAAACTAAAACAAGTTTGTACATGTCACACAGTCCTTTTCAGGGGGGTCCATTATTGTCTTTAGGAGTGCAAAACGAATTGATAATTACTTTAAAATAACATGGAACAAAGCAGCTAGTAGTGAAAAAAAATGCTGTTTCTATTGATTATATCCTAAAACTGCTCACTATAACAGAAAACAGATGACTAGCAGGCAGTGTGTGTTACTGACTGGCCTTCTGTAACCTTTAAAAATCAGAAGCTACAGAAAGGCATGTGGTTGCTTTATTGTGTACTCTGGACCCATATTTCATTCTGTGATTCAGAGGTTTCTCCTGATTAGAGCTTGGGTTTGTACGGTAAAGTTCAACCATCATATATACAGCTTATACTGGAATCTTCTAGAGTGTACTTGTATATTATTGATTTACTGTGTGTGATGACAAACCTCTTAGTGTATCATCTCCAGCTTGAGTGGGACAAACTTTCAGTAAAATAATTTTATTCACCCTTTAAGATTAGTGTACACTAATTTTTAAAGAACAAGAAATACACAAAAGTTCTTTTCTTTTTGTGGGGAAGAGAATAGGTGCTGGAACTAGGGGTGCTGCCACACCCCCTGGCTTGGAGTGGTTTCCATTATATACAGGGTTTACAGTTTGGTTATATGGCTCTTAGCACTCCCACTATACAAATTGTTCTAGCACCTGTGGGGAGAAGGATGAGGGAAGGCAAAAGTCCCTATTCTGACTTGAACCAGACGAAAAGACATGTAATAAGACATTGAACCATTAGTTATCTCTACAGACAGCAACTAGAACACTTATCTATCCATTTGGTGTATTGCTATGTTGGTAATAAATGGCATTTTGCAGCATTTCCTGAATAGTGGAACATGAAGTGGGATGGAGACTGAATGCTTCACAGAGTGAGATGCTGTGTAATCAGCCTGAAGCACTCAGGATTTCACACAACTTTGAACTGATCAATACAGATTTGCTGTAGCTTTCCTTTCAGGCAATTATCAGATCTGTAAATGACTAATTTCTCTTTGATTTACTTGGAGGGGTCTTCTCCTGCCCACATAGTGCATGTGGCCCCGTGGAGCGCCCCACTTCTTTGGGACCCATGGAGGCTATTCTGTTGGTTTGGGGCCCATGCAAGGAGAAGGGGCAGACAATTACACTGTCTTCCCCCTACTCTGGCCCCACAGACCTTAGCCAGAAAACAGAACACATATGGGCTGTATTATCTTTTTGATGAAGCCTCAATAACCCCTGGCAGGTCCTGTGAGCTGCAGGTGATGGGGCTGAGGCTGCTCCATTAGAATTACAGTGCTGGGAACTGCAGGGTGCAGTTAAGAGGGGACAGAGGTGGAGCAGAGGCCTACTTTCTGGGGATCACCTCAGTGTGGGGGTTGGCCCCACAGCTCATTCCATGAGGCAACCTCCAGCCCCAGACAGAACAACAGGAGAAGAACTCCAGGAAGGAATCCTCATTGAGATTTTCTCTAATAGAGACCCATCTCGTGGGTTTTACTGCAGGAGAGGATTGAGGTGTGAAGAATTTTATGGCAGTCCCTAAGACACATTACCAGGATGGGAAAGCTTATGCCCATCCCCTGGTGTCACAGATAGCTAAGGGTTAATGTTTCTTTCATCTGTAAAGGGTTAACAAAGAGAACCAAACACCTGACCAATCAGGAAACAAGATTTTTAAAAGCTCACGGAGGGAATGTTTGGGTCTGTGTCTTTTGTCTGTCTCTCGGCTATGAGAGGGATCTTTCTATCTTCAAGCTTCTAATCTTCAGTTTCCAAGTTGTGAGTACAAAGGTAGAAAAACAATAGGCTTTTATTTTTTTGTATTTACATGTGTGTAGTTGTGGGATTTTAAATTGTTTATCTTTTTGAATAAGGCTGTTTATTCATATTTTTCTCTTAAGGAATTGACCCTGTATATTGTTATTCTTGATACAGAGACCATTTTTATGTCTTTTCTTTCTTTTATATAAAGGTTTTCCATTTAACCTGTTGGATTTTCTTTTTCTAAGTGAGGCCTATGGGACTAAAGAAAATCCCTGTCCAGTGATTACGGTCTCTCTCAGGGAAAAGACTGGGAGGGGCAAAAAGAAGGGGGGGGGAAAGGTAATTGCGCCTCTCTTTTTCTGTAATTCAAGGAGTTTAAGTACAGTATCTTCCGGATAACCACGGAGGGGAAGTCTGGGGAGGAAGTAAAGGAGAGACAAGGGGGGGGGTGTATTTTCCCTTGTGGAAAGACTTCAAGGGCATCTGATCTCAGGGTCCCAGGGAAGGTTTGGGGAGACCAGAGTGAGCAAACACTGGAATTTTGGTGACGGCTAAGGGCAGTGCTATCAGACAAGCTTGGTAATTAGCTTGGAGGTTTTCATGCAGGCACCCATTTTGGACTCCTAAGGTTTCAGAATTAGGAATTATGCTTATGAATGAGTGGCAGCGTATTGGATAGATTAAGAATCCAGAAGCCAGTAGGAATTATTTTTCTTTTTCTCTGCTAGGGGGCTTTTTTAGCAGAGAGAAAGGGTTTGGTTTTTAAGGAGCCAGAATGAGAATTTTTTTTTTTCTGTTCTCTCCTGCTCAGTTTGGCTTTGCAATTTTAAGCAAGGAACCATTAAGGTTTTGCTCAGTTGGCTTGCATTTTAAGCAAGGAGCCATAACAGGTGACAAAAGGGTCTTTGTTAAACAATAGAATTCCAGCTGTGAGTGAAGTACCCAGCAGAACAACACATGCAAATAAAGTGTTTTACTAGTTAATTTGCATATGAAAGGTTAGCTAGGAAAAGAAGTTAAACCAAAGGTAACTGTTGCTGGCAGACCCAGGAGACAACAGAGAGCCAGCAGTTCAGACATAAACACCAGAGGGCACCCCAAACACAAGAAAACAAGACCATGACTACCAAGGACCTGAAACAGAGCTAGCAAGACTGGAGGCAGAGACACAAACAGAAACGTTAGACCACAAGCGAGACATTGGAAAACAAACTACAAAGAACTAGAAATTAAAACAAAAAGGTGGATGCTGAGAGAAAGAAGGGCCAGCCACAGGAGATAGCTGGAGATAAAAGAGGAAACCTACACAAAGAGAGAGCAAGCAGCCGTAGAGGGGCGCCACAGGAGGGAGCTAGAACTCCAGAAGGAGGCCCACCGGCAGGCCCTGGAATTAGAACCACCAAACAGAACCCAACCACTCCTAACAACCCTTCGCCAATACTGGTCCACAGCACAAGAAATTTCCCACCTACAAGGCAGGTTGTGACACTGAGGGGCTTCTTAGAAATTTTTAAGAGCCTGATTGGGTACAGCATCTCTGAAGACCAGTACATGGTAAGCTGAGGTCACAGCTCAGTGGACCCTTAGCAGAGGTGGCGGCTGAAATGCCCAAGGACAAAATGACGATTATAAACTGTTTCAACCAGGCCAGATTACATAATGGGGTAAATCCGGATCATGCCCCTCGGTGTTCAGACCCAAAAGTGGAAAACAGATGTGGTCATTCCCCAGACACGCCTACTACGTTGGAAAGAATTATGAGGCCTGGATATCAGGAACCAATGTTAAATCCTGGACGAACTGCACCCCTCATACAAATGGAGCAGTTCTTGGATGGTGTTCCTGAGGACATAACACGGTACATACAAGATGGAAAACCCAAAAATCTCACCGAGCGGGGGAGATTGGAGCCAAGTGGATGAGTGGCAGAAAGCAAGAAACCTACTGTCCAAGGGGAATGAATACCCCAGGGGCACACTGACAATAAACCCTACAACCGAGGGCAACCCAAGAAAAGCCACAGACACCCTATCTTCCACCTCACCAGTCTCCAGTAACTCACCTCGACCCAGTGACCCGTCAGCTGGAAGATGCTTTAAGTGTAATGAACTGGACATATAAAGGGGCAACTGCCAAAGAACCCACCCGGGTGCAAGTCATTACACCACCATCACACCAACGATCCAATGGCCCAGATGCCTCTCAAATCCCCTTGGAGCGAGGGAAAATTGAGAGTGGGCGGAAGAAGGTTATCACGTGGAGAGACACAGGGCCAAGTGTCAGCTATCCACCAAATCCTTCGTGGATCCCAAACTCATCAACCCAAGGCCAAAGTGACCATTACCCTTCATGTCACAAAGCTGTAGACTTGCCTACAGCTGAACTGCCGTCCAGTACAAAGGCTGGTCAGGAATGTGGACTTTTGCAGTCTATGACAATTATTCCACCCCATGCTACTGGGGGAAGACTTGGCCAAACCAGTGAAGTGGACCAAGAGATGGGAATGGTTACACGCAGCCAAGCCAGGCAAGCTTCCAGAACCATTCCTGTTCCTGAGCCGCCACAGGGGAACCCGTCTGTGTACCAGAACCTAGACAGAGGTAGTGGACCGGATCCCTGCCAACAACTGAAACAGCCACAGCACCTCCAGTCCAGGCCCGGAACTGGAACAGCAACCAGCACCAGCAATGCAACCACATCTTCAACCTCAACGCCAGAGGGCGCCAGCGAGCCTGAACTGGCAGAAGCAACAGACAAGCCATCCGGAAGAGGCTCGCCAGAGCCTGAAATAACCGCCAGGTTGCACCAGTGGAGAGCGGTTCACCGGCAACGGAAACAACCCCATCACCTACATCGCTTCCAGAGGGACCAAGCCCAAGTCCACAGTCTGAGGAAGAACTGGTGTCCCCAGCCTCAAGGGAACACCTGTTCTGCATTGTGTAGTGACAAACAAGGTGGCCTGGAGCTTGGATATCAACTCAAAATATTTTATATTAACAGATTATAACACCACTGTATCAATTAGCGTGGTTATCAGAGCAAGAACTTAGCTACACAATGAGAACTTAATCATTGTTTAAGTAGCTGTTAGTCACATAACATCATATAGCTTGTGGTTTGAGTGAAGAGTACTTAGCAGAATTGTCATTGTCTGTGAGTAAAATCACTTATTAAGCATTCACCATATCCACTGAGCATTGTGTTCCTCCATTATCCTGCTCAAGTAGCGTCTGAGTCCAGACTTGTGGCTGGATTCTGGGAATTGAAAACAAAGATCTTGAGGTTACTTGTTTTGTACAAACCAGTTCTATTCAGAGGAGTGGTTTTCACCACTGGGTGAAATGAAAATTGCCACCAACTGTTGCTTTTTTATTTTTTAAACAATGTGCAGTAATTGCAATCCATATGGCACTTTAAAAATACTATAGAAACCAGAGCTACCAGTAATAGACTGGCAAAACCAGTGGGTTTTTTAAAATGTATTTATTTATTTGGCAATGTGAGTGTGTAAGGGTGTGGACTCACCCCTGCAGCGCCTCCTGCTGGTCATCTTAGGGAATTAGCTCATTTTCCAGCTAGGAGCACCTACTGCAGGCCAGTAATCCGCCTTACCTCACTCTGGTCCCTGTGTCCCTCCCAGGACCCAGTGTCCCTTCACTGGGTTGCTGCCCCCCCTTGCAGACCTCCCTCAGTCTCAGGGTCTCCCCCTCCCAGGGGAACCCCCACCCACTATCCCCACTTCACCTCAGTGTTAGGCTATGGCCAGTCCCCATCTAGCCCCCCACTCACTGGGGCGGACTGCAGTGTACACCCCTCATCATAGGCAAAGGGGGTTTCGACCTGCTGCCTCTGCCTACCCATGGGCCGTCCCCTGCAACCCAGTACCTAATAGGCATTACCAGGCCTGCAGCCTGGGGGTGTCCTAGGCCAGAGCTCTCCAGACCTTTCCCCAGCCCTGCTCCAATCTAGGTTCCTTACTTAGCACCTTGCAGCCAGACCCTTCTTCCTCTACAGGCAAAGAGAGACTGCCTGGGCTTCTGGCTCATTGCTGCTTATAGGGGCTAGCTGGGCCTGACTGGGGCTTGGCAACAGCTGAGCCTACTTTCCCTAATCAGCCCAGGCTTCTTGCCCCAGCCACAGCCCTCTCCTGGGCTGTTTTCTACCCCGAAGGGCAGAAGCGGGTAACCTCCCCCGCTACAAAGTAGGATCATTTTTTGTTCTCCTTTTGAATGGCCATTTTGCCATGAAAAGCTGTTTTCAGCTGTTTGCAGAGACTGACTACGTGGGCAAATGGACAGTAGTATGCTCCCCCTCCCTGCACCCAGATGGATTTACCCATCTACTCTGAAAATAGTCAAATATATTGTTTCATCAGTTACGTTTCTGAGTGCTCATGAACATCGTTTTTTCTCTAGGAGCTGGGCACAATGCAAAGATTGATAGCACTAGATGATGCTGATAAAACCCCATTCCTTGATGAGCTGCTGTTGCTAGAGAGTGATTTGAATCCTCTACCTTGAGGTACTGAGTTTGTCATAAACTGTCAGGCAAGAGTTAAAATTTAGCTAACGACGAAGACAGAACCCACAGATCAAGCAGGAATGCTTTAGAAGCTCAAGGACACTGACAGCTGTAAACACTTGATAAACTTCTACGGTCAAATATCCACCCAGTATCTCAGCTTTTAGAACAGAACAAACCCTCCCTTCACAGCCCATCGGGTATTTGTAAACACCCCACCAGGTATTCATGAATAATGAATGTTATCAAAACAGTTTGATGTGCATGTTCTGTTCCTGTCACTGTCGTGTTAAATGCGTTCTCTGTCTCTGAAACAATGTTTGTCTCTGTAAGAACAAGATAAATGCAAATGAAGTGATAAAAGATATATAACTGATCACTGTAACCCCACACCTTTGAAGCCGTTTATCAGTCTTCCCGGTACCGTAAATAAACCCTCTTCAGTATTGTCTGTGCTTGCCTGATTCTTGGGGAAAAGAATCTCTTTGCTGAACAAAAATTTAGGCACAAAATCACAAGTCATGCCACATTTATTTTAAATCACAGATTGTATCAAAATGTCACCTATGATCTCAAACACCCCCCCCCGAAAAACAACCAACACCACCCTGATGTCTCCTTTTTCCAGTCTCATTCTTTACTTCATAGCCATCCCTTATCTGGCAGATTCTTCAAAGGTCCCCTGCTTCACTTCTGCTAGAAAGACATCACTGAGGACTCTTCCCACACTGCAAAGAATCCTGCAGCACCCTTCCTGCCTGCAGAGGAGAGTGGGAGCAGGAAATCACAGGGTCTTTGGGATGAAAGGGAAGTTACGGACTCTTTAAAGAACTCCCTGCTCTACATACGTGTTTTCTGATCTGTCATACTAATCTTTACAGCAGTGGTTCTCAAACTTTTTTTTCGTGAACCACTTAAAATTGCTGAGTGTCTCAGCGGACCACTGAATGATCTTTCCAAATGTTTGTACCATTAGCTAACTATTGTAAAGCCTTTTGGATAAAGCACTATATAAAATAAACCTTAATAATAGTAAAAGTTTTTTTGTTCTACAAATAAAAGCACACAACTCATATTTTAATATCAGTAGTCTCTCCCCTGCCATGGCAGCCACTGGGCTGGGCTGGGCAGAAGGGGTGTGTGTCTCATTCTCTCCCCCACTGCTGCAGCCCCTGAGCTGGGGTGGGAAGGAGAAGGGTTTCTCTCCCCAGCAGTTGCAGCTCTGGAGCTGGAGAAAGTCGCCTCTTTCTCTGGCTGCCGCAGCCCTGCATGTCCCAAATTTCCCTTACCCCCTCTTCTTACCTCACTTCTCCCCCCCCACCTATCCACCCCCAAGGCCACCACCTCACCTTACATGTGCATCTTCTCCAGGGTCCAGGCACCTCATTAGTGGAGCCACACCTGCATGGCTCCACTAATTAGGTGGGCAGCCCTTCATTCTCTTGTGTGTGGCCACCCAGGTGTGCATCTTAGAAGGAATAATCTGTGGACCACCTGAATGGAGCTTGTGAACCACTGGTGGTCTGCGGAGCACAATTTGAGAACCTCTGCTTTACAGGGTTGACTATTTTCAAACATGTCTGCCTCTACCTGTTGGAAAGTGATGGACATATAGAAATACTGTGAAACCAGCAGATGAATTGTCATTTATGATGAATGATCAGTATTAATTCTTCTACAGTGAGATTTTCCTCTCCTCTCTTTCTAACAAACATACAAGAAAGGGCATCTGTTTCCTGGACTTGTAAGGCAAGTTTCTGATTTTCAAATACAATGGTTTAAATCTGGAGTAATTCCATTGACATCAATGGAATTACTCAGAATTTGGACTAATGTAACATGGACCCAGAGCTACCGGAAAAAATTCAAAAAAGAGCCTCATTTTCAAAAGCAACTTGACATTCCTAAGTCACTTAAGCACTTTCAAAAATTTTACCCAGACTCTGGAATGCAGAGATGAGGTGAAGTGTAGCACAGTGGTCAGCCTGAGAGATACTACCTACATTTCTGCCTGACAGATAAGTAGTCGGCAGGAAACTTAAAAAGGAATTTAAAATAATGATACTGAGTATCCTTTTCTAGATCAGCTTGGGCTGGACCAGGTTTGGGTGCAAAGTGGGACTGTAACAAAAATAATCTCATATAGAGTTAACTAGCCATTCCCTTAAAGCAGGTTTATCTGGTTCAATTTTTAAAAAATGACAATACTTATTCCATCTTATTTCCACCATTTCTTATGTTCCTTTTGTTACCACAAGCAGTTTCTGCCTTTGAAAGTTTTAATTTAAAAACATCTCTCATTCTGGACTTTATTGTTTAAAACCAGCATTGTACTTGCTACTGAGAGCCCTCCATAACATAAGCCATCTACCTGAAATCAGGTCAAGTCATCCTGAAAGCTTTAAAATTCCAGAGTGAGGGTGACTCAAATGTCCTTTCCCCCTCTGCAATATAGTGTTTCTCAGAAAGATTTCCATTGCTGTTTGTCATTAAACATCATGGCCCATTGGGAGGGATAGCTCAGTGGTTTGAGCATTGGCCTGCTAAACCCAGGGTTGTGACTTCAATCCTTGAGGGGGCCATTTGGGGATTTAATTGGGGGTTGGACTAGATGATCTTCTGAGGTCCCTTCCAATCCTAATAATCTATGATTGTGACTTTCCCACCAGCTTCTCTTTTCCCCCTCATGAGGAGCGCACTGGAGAGAGAGAAAAAAAAATCAACTGCTGCTACTCTTAGCTTTTCTGCTTTCAAGCTCCAGCTCTGTGTTTTGATTTAAAAAAAAAACGAGTAAAAGAAGCAGAAAGCTTCAGCAGGGACACATAGCACCAAATTCTGCTCTGATGTGCAGTCTCATTGAGATCAGTTGGATCGTGCTGGGTATAAAGCAAGGCAAAATTCGATCCAGGCAGTCCAATGTTAAGTGTGATAGACATGATATTTTGATTACTAAAAATGTTAAATTCCACAAGGCCAAGAATCAATCACTGTGGGGCCATATTAGAAACACACTGATTCAGTGATGATTCCCTATTCACAATTCAGTTAACCAGCTTTAAATCCACTTGATGCGTGCTAGGTTGATTTTATATCTTTCTAGTTTTTTAATGACCTGGAAGAAAACATCAAATCACTGATAAAGTTTGCAGATGACACAAAACTTGGGAGAATGGTAAATAATGAAAAGGATATGTCACTGATACAGAGCAATTTGTATTGGTTGGTAAGCTGGGCACTAGCAAATAATGTGTTTTAATCTGGCTAAATGTAATTGTATCCATCCAGGAACAAAGAATGGAGGCCATACTTACACAATGAGAGATTCTATCCTGGGAAGCAGCAGCTTTGTGGATAATTATAGCTGAACAGGAGCTCCCAGTATAATGCTGTGGCCAAAAGGGCTAATGCAATCCTTGAATGTATAAACAGGGGAATCTAGTGTAGGAAGAGAGTTTATTTTACCTCTGTATTTGGCACTGGTGCAATTGTTGATGGAATACTGTGTCCAGCTCTGGGGTCTACAATTCCAGAAGGACGTTGATAAATTGGAGAGGGTGCAGAGAAGAGCCACAAGAATGATTAAAGGATTAGAAAACCTGCCTTAGAGAGATATACCGAAGGAGCTCAACCTATTTAGCTTAACAAAGAGAAGGTTAATGCGTGACTTGATTACCGTCTGTAAATACCTGCTTGGGGAACAAATATTAAATAATGGGCTCTTCAGTCTAGCATAGAGTTATAACGTGATCCAATGGCTTGAAGCTAGACAAATTCACACTGGAAATAAGGCATACATTTTTAACAGTGAGAGTAATTAACCATTGGAACAACTTACCAAGGCTTATGGTGGATTCTCTATCACTAACAATTTTAAAATCAAGTTTGGACTTTTTTTTAAAAGATTTGTTCTAGGCATTGTTCTGGGGAAGTTCCATGACCTCTGTTATTCAGGTCAGACTAGATGATCACAATGGTTCCTTCTGGCTCTGGAATCTTGAAGCACATGCTTACATATCAGCAATATTTAAGCTTGGTCCTGAAAAAGGCTGCGTTCATGAATTAGGGCCAGAAAACCAAGTTATAAAATATAAATAGTCTAGGCTCAGATGATCAAATTCAACCATCCTGAATTCCAGCCCCCGAATCTTCCAACTCTTATTGAGGAAACCCCAGAATGCTGGCTCCAAATCTGACATACCTCAGAAACTGGTGGAACTGGCTGGCAAAATATAAACGCCCCCTTTGAAAAAAGTGCACCGCTCACTGACTGAGATTTAAAGAGAACAACAAAGAGCTGCCGCCTCACTCTAGGGGCAGCAAAAATCAACCTGTAAGGTCCCTTGACTATCTGCAGAGCAGCCATTAACAAATGCAACTCCATGAACTGGGTGATAGCAGAGAGGACAGACACAAGCAGAGAGGAAGGCTAAATCTGAGCTCCAGCTCCTTTTGACCATGAGGGACCCAAGGAAAACAAAAAAACAAAACAGAAACTCTTGCATTTGACAAAAGAAAAAAGAAAAAAATTGGTGGGGAAAGGAAATTTTCATTTCCAAGTTTCTAGAAGGATCTTACAAAACATGGAGAGTTAAAGAAAAACATATAATGGATAGGGTCCTTTCAAGCATTTCTTCACATTATTCTAACGGCGATGGGAAATACCATTTAACTGTATATGAATTTTTCCGGTAATCCCAGTCACTGTCAACTGATGACATGAATCTTTCCATACAAAATTTCCCCTAGATTGTGCAGTTCTGAGTTTGTTATTTCACCTTGAAAGAAAAAGAATTGATCAGAAACATAACCAACCCCTCCCCCCCATTTTTTAAAAACAGTGCTGTAATCCCCTGCTGTTTCAGTACAGGGACCCCTCCGAGCTCTTCAGCCCCAACCAGCATCACCTTTCTTTTCCAGCTCAGGGCCCTCCCACAGCTATGCCTGTATACCTCCATTCAGACCAAGCAACCCTCCTGCTATTTGAGTTCTGAAGATCCCTGGGGAAGAGGCTGCCAATGCTAACAGTGTTGTTTTGTGTATGTGATGTAGCTAAATGCCCATTGGGGATTAGAATGAGATCAGCACATTCATTTTCATCCTCCTCGGGATTTTCTGCCCAGATCTTCAAAGCTCAAAGGCTAGTGCATTCGTTCGCTGAGGGTCCCCCCAATATGTGTACAAAGAAACAGCTCTGAATTGGAAAAAATCCTCAGGAAATAAACACAGAGAAAGCCACAACAAAGAAATGGAAATGGGGCAGTTCCATTGTCTGCAAGTTGCCCCTCACTGCGAACTATTATGGCAGATTTTAGACACCACCCAAAATAAACCAACCAAAAAGACAAAAACTAAAAAAAACCCAGGAAAACAGTTTTACAAACACTTAATTTCCAGCTTAAGTGAAATCAACAAATTTTAAAATTCATACAGGTGCCATAATCATTAGAGTAACAAAAATTAGCTATTTCCCATTGTCTTTAGAACAACAAAAATTCGAGCCTCGGAGGCAGAGGGCTAAAATCAAGTGTCTCTTGCAGGGTAATGCTGTCCCGCTCCAGAGATGTTGAAGGCCTCCTTCACGTCCCATTCCTATCAGAGATCACCCCTCAAGGGCCGAATGTCTCTCGCTGTCTCCAGTCATCTGGTATCCCGATTCTGGCAAAGCGTTTGTCGCTGAAGCCAGATAGTGGAGTGGAAAAGCTGAGCTCCATTCCTGGCTTCTTCCCCAGGAAACCCAGGCTTCTCTTATTGCACAGCTCAAAAGCATGAAAGAAGGGTATTGGCCATGCATTGCCTCCCTCCTTCCTAGCTACACTTAACACATGAAATAGGCAACCACAAACTCCCCGGCCATCTGTATGAAAAAACGTATATATTCAGCACGCATTCAATACAGTACAGCGAGAAGCTATCATTTCTTTTTAAAAAACCCAAACAAACATCAAAAGTCAACCCCACCCCCCTTTTATCACAGTCTGAGTGATGCAACCAATTTCAAACACAACAGAAAACCAACTAAAAACACTCTGGGTTGTTTCTCCCAAGAAACACGATTGGTTTGAAAGTCAGCAAAGATTAACAGCAGAATGGCTGGTATGGAACGGTCCTTGCTGGGGACGGAGGGGAACAGATTGAGAGAGAGGAGAGAGACCATCAGTCTGGCAGTTCTGTGGCTGGGTACTGGAAGGGGGAGAGCAGTGAGCGTCATGGAATGCTAAACTGTATTATGCAGTTCAGCGACTAGGTGGCGCTATGTGTAAAATATCTTATTTAAAAGAACCTCTGTCATACCTGGCAGAGCATTAAAGGATCTTCTGATGAACACATCTGGTATGTACAAGCAAACTCTGCAGCCAGTCCATATCTGGTACAGAAGAACATGACGTGGTGACAGGAGTAAAATAAGAATAGAAACAGAAAGAAAACAGCAACAAAGATTTCAAATACATCTCTACCCCAATATAACGCTGTTCTCGGGTGCCAAAAAATCTTACATTATAGGTCAAATCGTGTTATAACGAACTTGCATTGATCCACCAGAGTGTGCAGCCCCACCCCCCCAGAGCACTGCTTTACCGCATTATATCCGAATGCGTGTTATATCGGGTTGTGTTATACCGGGGTAGAGGTGTAGAAGGAACAAAGCAACAAAGGCTGCAGGATCTCAATGCCCCAGAGAACTTCAGCTTTGACAAACCTTCACAATGGACAGACTGAAAACCATATTTTGCAAGTTTCACATTGCTACCAAGCTCAACAAGGAAACTGATGATATATAGGTATCTTCTTTAATTTATGCTATGGGGAAACAAGCAGAACGTATCTTTAAATCCTTGACTTTACTGAAGATAAAGATAACCATGAAAGGGTTCTGGCTGTGTTTGATGCATACTTTATACTTCAGAGAAATGTGGTTTACGAAAGAGCATTGTTTTCACTAGAGAATTCAAGAACCAGGGGAAAATGTTGAATGCTTTATAAGAGCTATGCGTACAATGGCTGAAAACTGTGATTTGGAAATGCAAAACATGAAAATATCAGAGAGAGGCTAGCTACTGGGTTAACAGATTAAAAACCTTTCACAGCAGCTACAATTGAAGAATGATTTAACCCTAGCCACAGCTATACAGAAAGCAAAGCATTCTGAGCTGGTGAGACAGCAAAACCCAGATCAACCTGAAAAACCTACTAGTTTAGAAACTGTAAAAAGACACTTGAGTGTTAAAAGTCATTATCACAAAGCCCCTGAGGCAAGGAGAAAGAACTTCTAGGCTCAGAGGGACAAATTCCAGCCTACATGCACATGGTGTGGACAAAGTCATATCCCAAGAGACGATGCATATCCAGCCAGAGGCACATGGTGTAATAAATGCAGGAAATATGGACATTTTCCAGCTATTTGCTGCACCAAAGCAGTCAGGAGGTGACTCATATTACAGACAATCAAGAGCCATTGTTTCTGGGATCTACCACTTGTGATGACACAGAACCTGCCTGGAGAGTGAAACTGAATATTCATAGCAAGACTATTGACTTTAAAATTGATGCAGGAGCTGATGTCACAGTCATGTCAGAAGAGACACTCAATCACCTTCCACACCTCCCAGAGCTCACTTAACACAGCTCTGACTAGCCCTGGTGGTATTCTGAACTGCATGGGCCAGTTCACCATAGAAACAACTTACAAACATTTTGCATTTAGAGTGCACAGGATCAAAGATGAACAACCTTCTCAGCTGCAGCATGGCAGCCATGATAGGCCTAGTGAGAAAGGTGGAAGAACTCAGTGGAGGATTTGATGATACTGGACTTTTGAGAGGCGATCCGGTACAAATTAACTTAAGAAACAATGCTGAACCATAAAGTGTACAAGATCTCTACCAGACAGATCTGGCAAGAGACTAGCCACAGATTTATGTGAATTCAGAGGACATCATTACCTGGTCATTGGGGACTGTTTTTCCAGATATATAGAAATAATGTACTTGAAAAACATAACATGTTGCAGTGTGATGGAGGAACTGAAATGCACTTTGGCACACTTCGGTATTTCAGGACAACTAGTGATGAACAATGGACCACAACTCACTGCAGCAGAATTTAAGTCATTCCAAACAAAATAATGATTTTGATCATATTACTAGCACCCTATTTTACTCACAAGCAAATGCAAAGATGAGAAAGCTCTACAGGCAGACAGGAAAGTCCTGCAGCAGGAAGATTCATTCATTGCTTGTCCGAGTTACAAATGAGCAACAGTGGCAGCTACTGGATACCGTCCAGCACAACTCCTGATGGGAAGACAACTCACACCTTCTGTTCCAGCTTTGGAAAAGAACATATTTCCAAAATCGCCACACATGAGGAGAGTAGCCAAATTGGATAAAAAGGCTGAAGGAGCTTATGGACACTTTTAGAACAAACGCCACTCACAGAATCACCAGGTCTAGAACCTGGTGACTGCTCACGTCAAACTGGATGGAGAAAAAGGATGGGCAACTCTAGCTGTCGTAAAGAAAAAGAATTCAGCATCCAGATCACGTGAGACCGAGGCCAAACAGTGGAGAGTTCAACCCAAACCACTGACATCTACTGTTTGTTCCTCAGAAAGTACAATCAACAGAGCAAACTCTGCACATGGCAGAGGCAGAAGGACTCCTTGAAGATTCCAACTAACAGCCTGCCAGATGGCCAAGTGTTCCATGTTTGGGTTGTCTAATTAGAAGAACAGTATGATTCAGAGGCACTTAACAGACTGATATGTACTGAACTTCAAAGACAATGTGATAGTTTAAATATTGTAAGGTAGAAACGTAGAACTTAATGGGGGTGAAGTCATGGGAACGATAAACTGTTATGCTCCTCAGCCTCCACATGGCTGTGTGTGTAAAATACCTGATTTAAATGCATGTCAACCATCTCTGGCAGAGCATTAAAGGAACGTATAATGAACACATCTGCTGTGTGTAAGCAAGCTCTGTAGCCAGGCCATATCTGGCCCAGGAGCATTTTGTAGAGTCAGGGGCCTTTCATTCCTTACTCTGAGCTTCCTGTCAGAAATCTGCAATCAGAACGATACCAACCAAGCTGCTTGGTGGCTCAAGTCTCATTGTAGCCTCTTGTCGGCACATGAGACAAAGAGGGTCAGCTCATCTTCCAGTTCTCTCAGTTATTCGGACATGGTGGATGTGGCTGTGTTTGAGTCCACGGGAGCGGAGAAGTGGGGGTGGGGATGGACAAGGGATTCTGTCTCTGACACGCTATGGAATAAATATAATTGCACTGTGACATGATGAGAAGGCGCAGGAAAAATGACAGGGTAGGAACGAAGGCTACGTGGAAAACCATTCCCTTGCAGGCCCCCCGCCCCCAATCAGACACAGCACTAAAAAAGAAGGGAGTGCTCATGCCTTGTATCTGCTGGGGGGATGGGAAAGGAAGCCCTCTGATCTGACCCCAGGGGAGTTGGTGCGATACCACGCTCCAGTCCCCGTGGCCATGCTCTGCTAACCGAGGGAGGGATGGAGAAAGCGTCTGTACTGCAGTGACCCAGGGAGGCGTGATGGAGCTAGCTCAGACATAGACGCTTGGGGAGGGGTGGGGAGGGGTGGGGAGCCCTCCCACCTGGATACACGGATGGGGGAAAGGTTGGGTTTAGAGATCGCTCACCTGGAAGGAAGTTCTCTCTGGCCACCAGCCTGTCTCCTATGTGGTCTCAGGGGAGACAGTCCAGAGAGCCACATAACGGGCCTAAATGCTCGAGGCTATTAGTCCCTCAGGGTCGCAGGTGCCTTGGCTCCTGTGGCGGTCTCTGAAAGGCCCGAACTGGGCGACGCTCTGCCCTTCCCCTGCCTTCCCCTGAACTCCCATGGGTGCTGTGGAGCAGACGAGGCAGCTTTGTGCCTCCCAGGGCATGCGAGAGGGAGACGCTGCTGGCCCCGTGTTTGATTTCCTGGTTCCACCCCAGACCCCTTTAGGCTCTTCTTCCCTTTCCCAGCCACAGTGATTCTGCTGTTGTGCTTTGCTGACCTTGCGTATTTGGTGTGGAGATAGTGTGCCTGGTGCTCTCAGTCCCTCCTCCCCCCCAGCTCCCTCCATTAGTCTTGCTGTTCGTTCATCTCCATGTCAGACACCAGAATGTTCTTCTCGGCAGATTCGCTGGGGTTGGAGGTGGTGCGGCTGTAGCGGGCGCTCTCAAAGGCGCCCCGCTCGGAGCTCTGCCGGCGCTTGTACAGGTAGACGGCGAGGGCGATCAAGGCACACAGTGCTAGTGCTGAGAGGACCACCACGGCAATGGCGGTTGTGTTGTCCGGCACAGCTGAGATAGAGGGGAAAAGCACGTGAAATCCACCACACTAGGCCTAATCCCAGTCACCGTCTCCACCGAACTGAAGGGAAGCTGAAGCACAGCAAGCGGAACGCACTTGCCCCAGGTCACCACAGCCAGGTCAGTGGCAGAGCAGGGCATAGGACCCAGGTGTCCTGTGCTTCAGCCCCTGGACTTTCCCAGACACACGACTTAGGGGTAGGGCAGGTCACTGCAACATAGACAGCTCCCACGGCTCAGAGGTTGGCAGCGAGGCCCCCAAAGCCGAGCTGGTTCCCAGGAGGCCTGGGGGGTGTCCTTTTCCATGGTTGTAGTGCTTGGCTCACCAAGGGGGTGTCTATCCTGCCTGATCCCACTCAGCGCGCCATACTCCTCACTGCCAACCCCCAGCACATGGATGCTCTGGATCCCAGCAGCTGATGCTGTCTGGAGGAGGGGGGGGATAATCGAGCAAGGGAGCGGTGTGTTCACACAGTCTCCAGCCACAGAAATCAAGTGTGACTCCTGCCCTTGGGAATTCACAGGGAAAGCTCTTAATTCAAAGGTGACCCTGGCCAGCCTGCCAAGATATGGGCGCAGCGGCAGGTGGCAAACACAGGCACTCCTGCTGGTATTAATAGGAACCAGGCTGCCAGGCCCTGGTACTCCCTTTCTCCCGTACGACCCCTGGAGCTGGGGCTGGACAGGAACAAGGCCTTGTCCCCATGTTGATCTGTGACGCTGCTGTGCCACTCACCTGCGCGGGAGAAGCTGCTCTCCTCAACTGCAAGGGGAATGAAAAGAGAGACAGATAAGTAGCCTGCCAGAGTGTCCTTCCTTCCAGACCCATTACTGCCAGTGGGGAATGGTGTATTCCTCCCCTGACGCCCAGCCCTGCCTGCTACAGCTGGGGCAAATGGCTGCTGCAATACAGAATATGTGCCCAGTCTACGCATTGCCTTAGCTCTCTTCCCAGACTGGCACTCGACCTGACCCCACCGAGCCTACCCCGCACTCGAGTCCTTGGCGCTACCCTCTGAACCTGCCCTGCACCTGCCGAGTCGCTGGTGCCCCCTGAGCCTGCCCCGCACCCGCCAAGTCCCTGGCACTCCCTGAGTCTGCCCCGCACCCGCCGAGTCCCTGGCGCCACCCCCTGAACCTGCCCCGCACCCACTGAATCGCTGGTGCTCCCTGAGCCTGCCCACACCCGCCGAGTCCCTGGCACCCCGAGCCTGCCCCCACCCACCGAGTCTCTGGCACCTGCCAAGCCTGCCCTGCACTGGCTGTGTCACTGGCGCCCCCCCGAGTTTCTCCCTCACCCGCCGAGTCACTGTCACCCACCAAGTTCCTGAGCCTGCCCCGCACTCGTTGAATCGCTGGTGGCCTCATTCCCGCACAATTATCTGGCACTCCCTGGGCATGTTTGTACCTGTTAAGTCCCTGCTACTTGTTTTCACCAAGTCCTAAAGACTGGTACTGCCCCAAACATATCCTGTGCTCTGCCACAGGGACATGGAGCAACAGCCCCAGACTGCAGGGTTGAGAAACACTGACTAGCTCGGTCCTGCCTCGGTCTCCCATTAGCTTCTCCACAACGTCCCCATCAGGTAGCAGACTGGCCCTCCTAGAGAGGCGTTGGCCTGTGGGTAACAATCTTGCAGGGGAGGGAGGTGCTTTCACCTGAAGCCCACAATGCTGAAGACTCCTTGGCCCAGTGCCAGTGCTGGCACAAGCAGACTCCCCACGCTGCGAGTCCAACCCTGGGCTCCCCACCAAGCTCCCCCGGCACCCCTCAATCCTACTCTGCAGCCCCCAGCTAGTCCAACCCTGGGCTCCCCGCCCAGCTCCACCCACACCCCTCAATTCTACTCCACAGCCCCCAGCTAGTCCAACCCTGGGTTCCCCACCCAGCTCCACCCACACCCCTCAATTCTACTCCACAGCCCCCAGCTAGTCCAACCCTGGGCTCCCCGCCCAGCTCCACCCACACCCCTCATTCCTACTCCATAGCCCCAAGCTAGTCCAACCCTGGGCTCTCCGGCTAGTCCACTCTGGGCTCCTCGCTCAGCTCCACCAACGCCCCTCAATCCTACTCTATAGCCCCCGGCTAGTCCACCCTGGGCTCCCCGCCCAGCTCCACCCACACCCCTCAATCCTACTCCACAGCACCCAGCTAGTCCACCCTAGGCTGCCTGCCCAGCTTCACCGACGCCCCTCAATCCTACTCCATAGCCCCGGCAATTTCAACCCTAGGCTCCGCGCCGAGCACTCTGGGTGCTGAGGACGAGATGCTCTGAAGTACCTTGCCCCGCTCAAACTCCTCTAACTAGGATCTGAGGCCAGGTCCCCAGAGGCAGAAAATCAACCCGACACCTCGACAGCACCTGAGCCCCAGACCAATTTACTCTGCACCGGCAGGAGGTTCTTTTGTTCTCAAACTCTTTCGTAGTCTGCAGTGAAAGCCACCAAGCCAAGTCAACCGGCTCCCTGGGCCCTCTTACCTCGGGGGATCTTACAAATGACCCCCATGGTGACATTAGAGCAGGAGCCCAGGTGCCACACCCCGTTACTGCTCTGGATCCAGTAGCAGCTGTTCTGGCTGAGCATGCTGGGCCCAGTGTCGTGCTGGCCCCAGTTGGAGTAGTTCATGGCTGTGTTGTCATGCCAAACCAAGGTGCCTCCTAGGAGAAGCGAAGAAACCATTACACAGGGCTGCAAGGGGAGCTGGAACCTTGCCCAGCTGAGAGCAGCACGGCTAGTGCCTTGGCAGGACACCTATCTAGTGCAGGGGTAGGCAACCTATGGCACAGGTGCCAAAGGCAGCACGCGAGCTGATTTTCAGTGGCACTCACACTGCCCGGGTCCTGGCCACTGATCCGGGGACTCTGCATTTCATTTCATTTCATTTTAAATGAAGCTTCTTAAACATTTTAAAACCCTTATTTACTTTACATACAACAATAGTTTAGTTATATATTATAGATTTATAGAAAGAGACCTTTTAAGAACCTTAAAATGTATGACTGGCATGCGAAACCTTGAATTAGAGCGAATGAATAAAGACTCAGCACAGCACTTCTGAAAGGTTGCCGACCGCTGATCTAATGTCAGCAGGTGCTGCACTCCGTTGACAGAGCAGACTGTCGATGCTACAGTTGCCAGCATCCAGTGCTCTATTCTGATCTGAACAGCAGCCGGCAGAGTCTATAGGCTCCAGCAGGATGAGCTGAGTGGCCTGGCCACGCTGAACGCAGGGACTGGTCGTCTCCCAAGACATGGGTGCCTTTAAGCTGGATTGCAGAGCAATATGGGCTGCCCTTTGACCAGTCCTGGAAAACCGTGCTGAATCCCAGCACCATGTCCAGCATGGCCTGGAGGTCCCCTTAGATCAACCCTGGAGGTGATCCAGGCAGGTCAAAGACACTGTCTCAGGTCAAGCTCTCCCTTGGGAGACTGGAGTGGGGCTGCAAACGTCCAGCCACTCCTTTGTCTCGCTTCTCCGGGACTGAGACAGCAAACCCTTGTACTTCAAAGTGCTTAGAGCTATGCAGGCCATTGCATGCACAAGACACATCTTCCCCCAGAGAAATGGGTAACAGCACCCACAAGAGAGTGCCTTGCTTCCACATGCCTGGGGTCTTTGATATGTGCAATCCCGAGGCACTCATTGGCCACAGTGCATTGCTGGTGACAGTAACACTGAGCCCAGAGCTGGCAATTCCCCTTTGTAGATGTCCAAGCACCTCAGCACAGAAAGGACAGTGCCATTATCCCCATTTGTGCAGACAGGAAAACTAAGGCAAATAATGGAAGAGCTGGGAACAAACCCAAGCTCTCCCGACTCCCAGTCCAGTGCTCCACCCATGGGGCCCTGCTGCCTCCTGACACCAGCGATCTGCAATGAAGTCAGAAGCGCTGCTCCAACCTCTCCAGTTTCTAAAAACGCTGGAGCCAGACAAATCACTCCCCTTGCAATGTGATTCTTTTACCTTTGGGGTTAAATGTCATCCCTAACCAGGCACCCTTAGACTGACTCTCATAGGCTTGGAGATGCTCCCAAACGAACACGTTCTCCATTTCATCCTGGATGGACAGCACCGTGCTGCCAGCTGTGGGGGAAAAGGCACATCAGCCAGGAACGTTATGGGGCTGGCCGCTCAGAGGAAGGGAGGTGCAGCCTGCGGGTGCTGGATCTTGCTCCCAGCGGTGCACCTGCTTGCTTTGCTGAGACCTAACAGGAAGGGGCCTTTGTTTAAGTAGCTCCAACGCCCAGCAGTGGTTCCACGGACAATCAGTGCGAGCGTGCAGAGCCTCAGCTGGTGCAAAATGCCTGAAACGTTCCACAGAGGTCATCAGAGCTCTGACAATTTACACCCGCTGAGGATCTGCCCCACAGCCCTGCGAGAAGAAGTGATTATTGAAAGGCTCAGTTGATCACATGCCGAACACACAGGGAGATTTGGCCTGAGAGTGACTGAAGTGGGGATGCACCAGGACAGAGATACACAAGGGCATCGGGCCAGGAGAACGGGGAATGAAGGTTAATTTAGACTGGCTGTGAGGGATGGCAAGCGCTGGAGTCCGTGGAACCAGCTCTGCATGGGAAGGGGTGGAAGCTGCACTGCTTGGGGTATTTGAAATGAACTGGACAATTCACCGGCAGGCACGTTACAGGGAACAATCCTGCCTGGGCAGTGGGGGGAGCCCATGATCTAATGGGTCAGAACCATCTTGCATTCCTAGGCTCGCACGCTTGGGCTTGCTGCACTCAAACCTCGTTTGTACCTTTCTGGCATCTCTTCATGGCGTCTTTCTGCCCCAGCGTGACCTCCATGTGGAAAGTGTAGCAGTGATTCCTGAAGGGGATCCAAGAGGAATCCTCCAGCGACTTGGGACAGCTCCCACTGTAACTCCACTTGTGTGACGGGGGGGACCCTGCAAAGGAGCCGAAGAATGGGGAAGGAGCTTTTCTTTTCCCCCGAGGTTCTCCACCCCCTCTCGGCCCCGCCAACACTGCCACCAAGGCCCCACCCTCGCTCCGTCTCTTCCCACCTCCGCTCTGCCCCATCCGAGGCCCTTGCCTGCTCGGTGCTCTCCGCCCTCTCCCCAGTCAACTAAGCTAGGGTGCCACCAAACAGCTGTGGCTGAATCAGGAGAGAGCACCCCAAGGGGGAGTGAAAGGGAGAGCAAACAGCTCCGTCCAGGGAAACGGTGCAAGCAGGAGCATTGCTGATGACCCACCAACACTAGAGTTTAGTCTTGTCTGTGCCCTGCCTTGCATGGATGGGCAGGGGGGGAGGAGCAGGGGGCATGTTAAAGAGAAGGCTCAGGCCATGTCTGGAACACCTTCCTGCCCAGCCAGCTCTGCGGGATCCCTAGGAAGCACTGCAGAGCACAGCGTGTGCTCCCTGGATGGATTCTTGCTGCTCGGCCTGCAGCCCACCCAGCCATAGGGTCTGCAGCTGCCTGGCGGAGCAGCACCAGGAGGGCCCGATGTCCTCCTTCCCCTGGCTCCCCCCTGCGTCTCCTCTGCTCCCGGGAGACCGGCGCACACACCTGTGTTGACCTTGCAGATAGCCCCTTGCAATTTGGTGTCACAACCGGCCGTCCGCCACGTCCCATCCACATCCACGTAGGAACAGCCCGTGACCTGCCGAGGCTCCCCATCCTGCCAGTTGACATAAGAAAAGCTCTCTTCTGTGAGCCACGAATAGCTCCGGCCTCCCTGAAAACCACCGACAAAGGGGAAAGCTCAGGGGCAGCTCAGACCACAACCCCACCCTTCCACTCCCAAGGGGACAAGCCCCTCCCTCCTACCTCCTCATTAGCCAGGCCAATCCAGAGCGGGGCCCGCAAGCTGCTGATGGCCTGGGTGAGGTATGCCTGGGTGTAGGGATCCAGCACGCTGGCCAGTGTGGCGTTGCGGGTCTCACACAGCAGCAGGGCTTCCTGCCACTTCAGGGGTTTCTGCAGGATGCGGTAGGTGCTGTTGAGGTAGGAGAGCGGGGAGCTGGGGGAGGGGAGGGAGCTGGTCCGGGATGAGCTCAGAGCTGGGTCTGGGGGAGGAAAGAGACACGCTCAGATCTCCGTCCAGGGTCTCTCTTTGCACTGGAGTGATGCCCCTCGGCACTGCCACAGGGTGTCCCATCCCAGCGCGGGAGCGGGCAGGAATGGGGCCATGTGAAAACGCCCCTGTGAGTAACTGTCTCACCAGCTCGGGGCAAGCATCTCACTGGGCAAAACACACCGCTGAGCACCCCACCCCCAGCGGACGACACCCAGCTCCAGGAGAGAAGGCAGCCATCAGCTGCAGGATTTTGTTCCAACCAGGAGCCAGGCTGAATAATGTGCATGTGAGTGTGGGCGGGAGGGTGCCTGCCTGGGGGCACCGCGGACCCTTCAGAGTCTCACAGGTGTGACTGTTCAGCACATGAGGATCCAGGCCCCAGGGTGCTGCCCACACGCAGCATGAGACGTGGGCCGGTGGAGCCGAGTGAGCTGCAGATGCAGCCCACAGGGGACAGAATCATGTTAAGGAGAAGGGCAGGTTGCAGAGATGTGGCGGGAGGACGTGGGGCGCTTTGATGCTGAGCGGTGCAGCACCACACCAGAGATGGATTTTGCTGGGCCTGGCACAGTGTTAGAGCTGTGCCCAACCCCACAGCCTTGGCTCAGGATCTCAAAGCACCAGGGGGTGCATGTTTGGAGCCTGTATTGGGGCTCTGACTCAGCGCTCCAGCGTGGCTACTGAGATACCCTGGGGTGGGGCATTCTAGGAATGGCAGTTGCTTTTCTTTGCAGTGTATTGTCGGACACTCTCGGCTGGACAGACGTGCCAGCACACATACAGCCTGGTGCCTGGGTGGCACACAAGCTTCCTGCACCGATCCGTTCCCCGCTCGCATTACAGGAGAATTTGGACCATTGGCCCCACAAATGTGGCTGGTACCAGAGAACCCAGGCACAGTGCATGCTGCCCAGAAAAGCTGGATGCTGACAGCCGGGTGCAGGGCTGATCTGGCAGGAGCAAAGCCCAGCTGCAGCCAATGACCCAACAAGGGCAGCTTGTAGGGGGCCATGATGCCAGGTCACTGGGGCTATGGTTACGGAGCTCATTTCTGACCTGCACCTGTCCCGCCTTCTCTGCAGTAGGTGCCACGGGCAAGGCACCTGCACACGCCTGGTGCTGTCGGCCCCTCTCCCCTACCTATGCTCCGCTGGCAGATGTAGCCATGTTTCTCTTCCAGGCAGTTCCTGTCATCCCAGCGGCCAGTGAAGTGGGGAGGGGAGCCGTGCCAAACCAGCACGCAGTTAGTCTGCAAAACATAAGCCAAAGCACTGCCAGGGTCTCTGCTCCCTTCCTGGTGCGGCAGCCACACGAAGATGCACTAAGTGGTGCCGAGAGCCAAACCAGGCTGCTGCCAGCCTCTGGACTGGCACCATAAACCCCACCCCCTCCTCTGGGGCGTCGAATGCAGCCAGGGATCCAGCCCGTAGAGTGCTACCGTGCACACTGCTCCTACCTATCTCCCGAACCTTCAGACCCTGTTAACTGCCCTGGCGGCAGCACGGGGAGAGACGGGGTAGCTAGAGAAGGACATTGCTCCACCCCACCGCCAATGCAGGCTGATCCCTCCAGCGTATTCTCCCCGGCTCTGTCCAGTCCTCCCATGAGGCAGGGCTCACTCCCCAGCCCCTTGGGAGACATTTCCAAAGCCCGACAGCTTCCGCCATCAGGACCCATTTCCCAGGGTCCCACCCAGGTTTCCCTTTGCTCATTGTTCACCCCAGACTCCTAGGTACTCACCTGCGCCCGGCTGCTGTCTATGGCTCCTCTCCTGGCCCGGGGGTTTGCATCCCTCAGAGCCGTGCCAATGCTCATGTCTCCTCTCTTAGCCATTGTTTAGCCAAGCAGAGCTGCCAGGACTGAGTCCTCCTACTGGCCAGTGCCCAGAAGATAAACCTCAGGGCTTCAGCAAACCTCTAACTATTAGGGGCCAGGAGGAGACCTGTCCGGGGATGGATTATCTGCAGGGGTCTTGCTCCTCCCTCTGAAGCTGGCCCCTGCTGGGCTCCGATCTGGGAATTCCTATGTTCCACCCACACCCAGGCAGCCAGGCTGAAAGCAACGGGCTGGGCTAGTCCAGAGAGAAAGGGGCCCAGGGAGTCGCTCACCGGTTTGTTGTTTGCTGTGGAGGTGCCGTACCCAGAGGGCTCCCCTGGGGCCCAGTTGACGTATCGGAGAGGTTCCGATTGCACCCACTGGAACTCCTGCTTGGCGTCGTGGAGGCCGATCCAAAGGTCAAAGGTCACATTGGGAAGGATGGAAGTTATAAAAGCTGAAAGATGAAAACATAGGGGAAGCAGGGAACCAGCTGATCAATGGCGGAGTCATGGGGCACTGCCGAAAGCGCATGCTCCTGACCCCTCTGTCTGCAGGTTCCGCACCTGGCCGGTCTCGGGGCCACAGCCCAGCTGTTAGCCCAAGCTCCTCACAGGCAGCCCTTGGGGTCCTGGCCTGAAACTGCCCAGCCCTGGCAGAAGAAGAGTCCCCAGGGGGATGCCCTACCTTGCTCTAGGTGGTTGGAGATGGTGGCCAGCACGGCGCCCTGGCTTTCACACGCTTGCTTCGCTTCCTGCCACTTCACCTGCTCGGCCTTGTTATAGCCCTTGATGCTGAAACACTGGGCAAGGCAGGAGGGCAAACGAGAGAGACGTTCAGGGGGCGTTTCCCCAACCCAGCGAGCAATGTACCCACCCTCCTCCCTACCTATTCCCCTTCCTAGTGCTCCTGGGAACTTGTTTGAATCACTAGTTGTGTGACTGCAGCACCCAGTTACGGACCAGAGCCCCAGGGTGCTAGGTGCTGTACAAACAGAACAAGAATGATGTCCACTAGTACATCCCTTATAAACCCGCACACAGACGCATCTACTCCCCACCTTAACCCCCTCCCTTCCCCGACTGGCCACAGACCCCCTCTGCCACCAACACACCTTGTATCTTCCCCACTTCCCTACACACACGCACAATCCTTTCTCCTCTCCACGCACCCAATGTAGCATTTCACTTTCCTCAGCCAGGTCGTGGAAAGCCCCAGCAATGCTGCCCCTAGACCGGGGTGGGCAAACTTTTTGGCCCGAGGGCCACATTTGGGTCAGGAAATTGCATACAGGGCCATGAATGCAGGGCTGAGGCTGGGGCAGGGGGTTGGGGTGCAGAGGGGTGCAATGTGCAGGAAGGGGCTCAGGGCGAGGAGTTGAGGTGGAAGAGGGGTGCAGGGGGCTCAGGGAAAGGGGTTGGGGTACAGGAAGGGGTGCACAGTGTGGGAAGGGGCTCAGGACAGGGAGGGTTGTGGAGTGTGAGAGGTGGTTCGGGGCAGGGGTGCAGGCTGGGGGCTCAGGGCAGGGAGTTGGGGTGCAGGAGGAGTGCAGGGTTTGGAATGGGCTTGGGGTGTGGGCTGAGGCTGCGGGGTATGGGAGGGGATGCATGTGCAGGAAGAGGCTCAGGGCAAGGAGTTGGGGTGGAGGAGGCATGCAGGGGGCTCAGGGCAGGAGGTTGGGATGCTGGCAGGGAGTTGAGATGCAGGAGGGGTGCAGAGTATGGCAGGGGATTGGGGTGCAGGAGGGGTCTGGCAGGGGGGTGGGGTTCAGGCTCCGGCCTGGCACCACTTACGTTGAGTGGCTCCAGTGTGGCAGTGGCGTGCACTGGGGTCAGGGCAGGCTCCCTGCCTGCCCTGGTCCCGGCCCCGCACCATTCCAGGAAGTGGCCAGCACCACATCCCTGCGGCCCCTGGGGGGAGCGGGGTGTGTGTGCAGAGGGCTCTCGTGCGGCCCTTGCCTGTGTGTACCTCACCCGAAGCTCCCATTGGCTGGGAACATGCAAGAGCAGCGCACGGAACTCTGCCCCTCCTCCCCCCAGTGGTACAGAGGTAATCCCATGGGCCGGATTCGGCCTGCGGGCCATAGTTTGCCCACCACTGCCCTAGAGGGTCCTAAACCCTGCCTGGGAGATCAGAGCCGCAGGCGGGCACTTTGCACAAGAATACGCAGAAATGTAAGCAGACGCACATGGGGTGGGGGGTGGTACAGACAAGACAGACGGCCATTGCGTCTGCAGGCCTCCTGAAATACCTTGTTGATGAACGGGACCCAGCCCCGTGCGCAGCCGCCAGGAACAGGAGCGGGCAGTGGTGGCAGAGAGGGCTTCACAGCAGTGGTGTTACTCCGTTTGCAGATATACGGCAGAGCAGTTAGACACTTCTGGTCCCCCCAGTCCTCTTCAGGGAAAAGGAGAGAGCATGCGACTTCCCTCTACATGCTCCAGGCAGCCGATGGAACTAACTCTCTCGACTGGAAGGGGCTTTGCTATTGCAATGACCTTGGGGCCTCCCGTATACCAGCTATCTTGAATATTAACCTCAGTGTAGGACGTGTGCCAGGTGTGTGCAAAGGGGACAGGTGTGTAGGGGGGTCTGTCATGTAGGACTCACCTGCACGGTCCATAGTGGGTACATGGGATACTGGATGGATTAGTCAGGACTTGATTCCCAGCTCTGCCAGTCACTTGCTGTGCAAGCCACTTAGAGCCAGTGCTCTCCCCCACCCCCTGAAAGATTCCCCACGGGGCTGAGTCCAGAGGTCCCCAGCACCCGCAGCTCCCATTGACTTCACTGGTGGGTGCTCAACACCTCTGGGAACAGGCCCAAGGTGTCTCCAGGCTGGGCTCCCAAATACAGAGGCACCCAAACATCAGAGACACTTACGAAAATGTTGGTTCCCCCTCCTTCCATGCCTTAGCTCCCCCATCAGTGAATCAGGGCTCATGGTACTGAGCCACCTGGCTGGAGGGGCTCCTGGAGGGGTCACTGACGATGCTTTGAGATCGCTGCTCCAGTAGCACGGCCATTCGCCTAACACGTACAAACCTCTCACCTCTGCTGGCCGTCACGTACACGCACTTCTTCTCCTTGCTGATTGGCCGCGGCTTGCCCGGCGCCCAGGAGATGAAGTTCAGGAGGGAGCCATCGGACCATCTGCAGAAGGCAAGGGCGGGAAGTGTCAACAGCTGCATGTGATAGGGGGTGGGAGACAAGGCTACCGAGTAGGCAGGCAGGCTCTCGCACTCGGAGCCGGGTCTGAGAAGTGGTGATTCCTGCAGCGCAGGCTCCTTGCTGGGCAGCTCTCCTTGCACCCCCTGCTGCTGCCCATTCAGCTGGATGTACTTACCCGCCATGGGCCGCTTATAATCAAGAGGGTGGGCTTCAAAGCAGCCAGTGTGGTGGAACAGCTAAGGAGTAATTCTGCTCCCATCCAAGCCCAGGGGAGCCTGGTCACCGACTTCAGGGGAGATGGGGCCAGGAGAGAGTCCTGTGTGCAGGTATCACTGCTGCCCTCTGCTGGTGGCACAGGCAGACCTGCGCAAACATGGGGCTGGAGCTCCTATTCCACTCCCAGGCCAGGCACCCATCATTGCAGACCCCCTGACCACCGGAGCTCCCAGACTAATGTTAGACAAGACGTGTCTGGCGAAAGGAGAGTGGGAAAGGGGAATGGGGTGGAGACTGTGTGTTTACACCATGAAGGCCCATGCATAGCACCACAGACTACATCTGGGTGAATTCTCACTCCTGGGGCAGAAGGTTTAAATACCCCATCAACTGAGTGCAGCCCACACCCGCTCACCACGTCACGCTGGCCCTCTTCTAACAGTGCTTTAATCTCATGCAGAGCTCCACGAGCCTGCCACAGGCTTAGCCAACGGGGGCTGGCTGGTTAGTGCAGCAGCAGAGGCTCGTGCTTTAAGACACAAGTTTGATGCCCAATGCCGACGGCCCACCCGGGGAATGGCACTGCACTTGCTGGAATGAAACTTGCAGCAGCAGCTGCTCGAGGATGTGCTGCAGCCTGCCTGGAGGTGCTGATGGGAGCAGAGCAATGGCGCTCCAACCCAGCAGAGGGGGAGGTAGCTGGGCCTGCTTTCCTCATGACTTGTGCTCGGCGTGAATAGAGCTGGCTTTTCAGCATTGGTCACTTGCTCTCTAGGCTGGAGAGACTCCGTGCTCAGTCTTTAGGGGGGTGGCAAGATTTCCAGACCACTCTTCCGGGAGTGAGCAATGAGACTCCTTCCTGCTCTCCCAGACTTACATGCAATTCTCACTGACGTCAGCAGGGGGCAAGTGTCTATCTGAGGGCAGAATGTTGCCCCCCCAGCTAAGGCATTTCCAGCTGGGATGAGCTGAGGAGTCCAGAGTCCTGCCCCAGTGTCCCCCCCACAATTGGAATTTAACGTGGGGTTCCCGGTTGGATTTGCATAATCCTCGTTACAGGGGGGAGGCATGAAGGAAGGTGAGAGGATGCATGGGGAAGGCGGGGGGGGGGGGCAAACTCAACTCACTTGAATCGCCCATCGTTTTCATAGGTGTGCAACCCGATCCACCAGTGCTGCTCCTGGCCTCTGGAGAACTGGGGAAACAAAACACAGGACACGTCAGTGTCACAGGCAGAGCCGAGAAGAGCAAATCCAGCAGGGTCTCATTCAGCTAATGCCTTCTCCGTCGGGATCTACAGGAGCCGCCTAAGCCCAGTCCTTGGTCTGGGCTGCGGCCAGCAGTTTCTCCAGGATTTCCCAGGGCCTAGAACCCGGCACAGGTGCCCCGTGGCTATTACGGGCTGGCTGGGCGATGAGCTGTGTGCAGCCTCCCCTTCCCTCCCAGACCCTGCGGTGCCTTTCTCAGAAGGGGAAGATGCTCAGTACTCACCCACCCTCCTCCTCCTCCCTTTTCTTCATGTAGCAGCTTGGCGGGACCAATGAGATGCTTTCGCTGGTGCCAGTCAGTGGCTTCATGCACCAGCCAGTGCAACGCACCACACCCCTAAGGCCAGGCCAGAATCAGTTATACTGGGGTAAATCCAGTAACTCTGCTGGCGTTGGCTGATGCCCGGTGAAATTACACCCTTGCGACCCTGCTCTGGCTTTAATGATGGGAAGGGAGGATTCTCCACAACTGTGCAGACCTGCTTCCTGCCGAACGCCAGCGGTCAGTGACACGCAGGTGTCCAACAATGGCCCATGGATGCCCCACACTTGGCTACGTTCTCCTACCTTCTTCAGGCTCTGGCCCAAAAAATCCAGCTCGGCTTGGTTATGAACAGACACCAGCTCAGCTTGAAACCAGGTGCAGATCCGCTGAGCCTGCACCCAGGTTGAGTGATGCTCAAAGAATTTGTATTCTGCTTCCTGATATTTCACCCACTCTTTGCTGCCTGTGGACACAGAAGCAGAGACAAGACGAGGCTGTGCATTGTGACGCAGGCTCAGCCGGGGGAGGCAGTGACGGAGCGAGGAGAGAATCTGTTCTTACAGTAACAGGCCCATCAGCAGCCCTCTGTACAGCTTCCTTTGCATCTGTCACTCTTGCCACAGGTGCTGGAATGCAACAAGCAAGGGGTTCTCCCTTTGGCAAGCTGGAGACGTTTTAGTACCGTGAGAAACTGACCGTGCAAATGAAGAGTGGAGCCCACGCTGTGCGAGCTTTCCCTATGCAGCTCTACCAGTGCCCCTCACACCTGATGTGCAGCCCCTCCCGCTGTTTCAGCTCTGAGATCTCCCTGAATTCCTGTTCAGGCCCCTCAGTCCTGATCTCCAGCATCCTGCACTAGTCCCCGCCTGGCCCTCCTCCCCCAGCTCTGCTGTTGGCCCTCAAGCCGGAGCTACACTCCCCGTGTCATGGCAGTCTTGCCTTCACCACTGCCTTGTCAGTTCTGCCAATTTCCCTTACTCCTGACCTGAAGCGCTCTCTGCTGCTCTAGACTCGGGGCCCCCAGCAGCACAGCTCTGCCGATGCACTTTAGTCCTGCTCTGCTATCCCAGCCCTCCCCCCTTGCCTCCCTGCTCTGTTGATTCTGCACAGCTCTTCCACCCCGACCGCACCGCCGGGGTTCTGGGGCAGAGTGCTCTAAGCAAGCCATGCTGCATGGGGATCGGGTCACGTTCAGGGGGCAGGCAGAGGGCAAATGCCTCACACTTTGGCTCCTCCCTTGCACTTCCAGCGGGGACTCACAAGGTGGGTAGTTAAGGCCACGGCTCCCACGCTCCTGGGCCCAGAACGAGTCTGAGGGTGCCCTGGGTTGCTCTCCAATGGGATCAATGCATATTTGTGGCTGAGGGCATTTATCCACCAACGCCATCCCCCTTTTTGGCACTGCGCGGCTGCTGGCCCTTACTGAACAGTAGTGACATCCAAGCCAAGGTTGAGCAAACCCTTAGGGACGGGTCAGTATCTGGGGTGGGGGAGCAGCACACCACGGGAGTTCACCTGCAGACGGAAGGACGGGCTCTGTGTTGTCCTCGTTACACATCAGCACAGCTGTGCCCCAGTGGGGAGCCTGACCAGTGTGGGAAGGACAGCACCACCCCTCGCTCTGGGCACCTCAGGATTGCACAATGGCCCCTCCAGAGACACACTCAAATATTCAGCCTCTTTCCAAACTAGCATTCTAGCTTTGCAGCCCACTAACCCCTGGGGCCAACTGCATCCTGGGCCTCAAGAACAGCTGCCTGTTTGGTTTAGTAACTGTCGCTTTGGGTTATGGCCCAGAGCCCCTCTTCCCTGCCGCTGCTGAGACCCTGATGCCCAACAGAACAAATTCACTCCTGGGAGAACTCTAGTGACTCCTCTGGGGTTGCGCCTCCTCACACGCTGGATGAATTTTGTCCATCAGACATCCAACTCTCTTTGCTGAGACATGCATCCATTTCACCCACAGCCTGCTTGTTTCATTAAACAGCATTTGCAAAACTTCACATACAGTTTGGAGAATGACTAATCTTGTGGCTGGAATGCAGGTTTGGGAGCCAGGACTCCTGGGTCCTTGTGTGATGCTGGGCAAGTCATGCTGCTGCCGTGTGCCTCAGTTTCCCCCTCTGTAAAATGGGGCCAGTGATACTGACCGAGCTCCAATGAGGTTTATGAAGCTTTGATCATTAATGTTGTTGGGTGGGAGGCACCATGGAAGGACAGACATGTCCACACAGGGGAGACAGATGCTTTGTTGGACAGGCACTCAGTCATGCAATGTGGATGCAAACAGGGGAGATGCACACAAGAGGCAGACTCTTCCCAGATACACGCACATCCCACAAGATCATAGAATCATAGACAATCAGGGTTGGAAGGGACCTCAGGAAGTCATTTAGTCCAACCCTCTGCTGAAAGCAGGACCAATCCCCAGACAGATTTTTGCCCCAGATTCCTAAGTGCCCCCCTCAAGGATTGAACTCACAACCCTGGGTTTAGCAGGCCAATGCTCAAACCTCTGAGCTATCCTTCGCTCCTCCCCCTGCCCCCTGCAACAAACACATGCCCTGGGGATGCGGGCATGCTCATCAGGGGAGGCAGACAGCAGGGGATGCGCAGAGACTCCAATGTATACGGAAACCTCCAAGAGATGATTCAGTAACACACCTTGGGTGTGTATCTCTGGCTCCTTCACGTCAGCACCTGTTCAAACACAGAGGAGAAAGGGGATGAGGGAGGGATGAGCGATGCTCCTGAATTCAGCTCAGCTCCTGCCTGTGGGCCTCAGCAGCTCAGATTTCTGCAAGGAAGACGCTTTCCCCCTCTACGTTCAGGCCTGTGCCACGTCTGAAGAATCCACTCAGACTGATTTCAATTAAATAAAAGTAACTTCCCAAGCCAAGTGGTTTTGGCTGGCAGCAGCTTCCTCTGGCTTTCATACCGCTTCTGAATTATGGATCACCTGCTACTGGAGCCTGCTGACATTCTCGGGCTCTGCTGTCCACGACCTGAGGGGGGTGGGATGTGTATGGATAATGACCTCTAATCACAGGGCTATCAGAGCAGTGCAGCAGCTGTTGGCACCTGCAGGGGGTCTGTGGTGATGGGAGGGAGAAGGGGAATTTTTATTTCATGAATTTGGAGCTGGTGAAAAGGTGCAGGACAGACGTCCCTAGCGAGAGACGCCCCCCTGTGAATCCACAGGGCAAGCATTGCATGGACAATAGCAGCAGCAGCTTCACACACCCACTGCCTGCAACCCTGACTGGGAATCACACAGGCCAGAATTCAAAAGCAATCAGCACTCCCAGCTGCGACCAGCTTTTCCCAATTGCTCGGCCCCCAGCGCGATGAGGCCTTATGAAAAATCTGGCCCTAAATCTCACCATGGGGGGCTGGGGAGTGGTGCTGGGGTTTGAGGACTTGGGAAAAAAATCCAGCCCTTATCTGGGTGCCTAAGAGTGAACTGAGCTCTTTGGAAAGTTTGTCCCTTGGTGTCTATTGGAGATTTGATCAATTTAGCAACTGGACCGAGGCTCCGGACACTTTGAAGACAGGCCACTGAGGAGCTCTCAGGCTTCTGGTAATGACTTTGGGGGCAGTGCCAACCTGCCCTGGAGTGCAAGCCAGACTCCAAACCCCAGACTCAGTCCCCCCAGCCAGCCAGCTCCCTGCAAATCAACCCATGGTTTCAGTTTTTGCTCCGGCAGCAGTGTCCTCAGAAGCCCCTGCATTTGCTATTTGGTCTGAAGGGGCACGAAGCATTGGGAAGATTGAAGAGATAAAAGTGCATCAAGCAAGACCCGTCCCTTCTGCTCTCTAGGGGTTCTGTGGATGTATATAAATAAACCACTCCAGCGCCACTCTGGTGGTTTACAACAGCACCAGGAACCTGAAATAACAATTCAGCCTTAAAGGCAGAGGAGTTGTGTGCCTGTGCACGTGTATATTGAGAACAGGTTTTCTAATCTATCTACACATGCACACACACCCCAACACACACACTCCAGGCATCCATTACACACACACACACACACACACTGCATCTTCCATAAACATCACAAAAAAATAATAATAATCAAGCTTAGAAACATTTTGTAATTGCTTAAATCTCATTTATCTGTAAGCTTCTGTACGCCCCAAACTTCCCTAACAAGCTCAGACATTAGCCCTTCAGGGCAACTAAGCTCATGGTACATTTCAAGATTCAGTTACCTTTGCTGGAGAGGTCTCAAAACACTAGGGCTGAGATTCTTCCATTAACAATGGGAGAAATGGATTATTTTCCATCCTGCTGTAACTCCAACAGTGGAAGGGATTTGGCTCAAAAAAGAAAAATCACCTTTATGCCAAAGCCAAATCTGAACCGTGCCAGCCCCGGAGGTGAATATTTCAGAGCGATACGAGTGCGTGAACACAGAGGGATGGGGGGTTTACAATGGAAATAGTTATAAGGACACTGACCACACCCCAACTACTATAATGATATGCATGCCTGCTACAACCGGCCTCAGTATCTCTGTGTCCCTCAGGACCCCATCGGGAACCACCTTATCTCCTGGGACATTGAGATACTAAATTCAGTAACATTTGTGAATCACTCAGAAACAGAGCTGCTGTGTGTCACAGAAAAGCCCTGTCGGAAATTAACAATTCTGTATTCAGAGCTGAGTTTGGACGATGTGCAAAAAATGATGGGAGGCAGTGTAGCCCAGGGGATGGGACTGGGACTCAGGAGACTGGGTTCAATTCCTGGCTCTGGCACTGCTTTGGCTAGGTGACCTTGGGCAAGTTACTGCCCTGCCCCCTGCCTCAGTTTCCCCATATGTAAAATGGGGATAACAATACTGACCTCCTTTATAAAGCGCTCTGAGATAAGTAGGTGAAAGACGGCTAGATAAGAGATACAGTTTTATTACTGTTAAACAAAGCTTGAGGCCACACACTGAATGATCAGGTTAAAAATTAATACTGAAGATCTGCTCATGCAGTGTGAGCACTATCCTGTGCACTGAATACGGCGGGGCCCTGTGGAAAACGGAGCGTGTGACCATGTAGTTAAAGACTGTTTCATAATGCATATACAGAACAGGGCTGAACTAAGGTTGCACAGGAAACCTTAACTCTGGAAATTCCTAACTTTGGAACGCTTTGGAATGCTTGCAGGTCTTTTTGGGTTTGTTTTTTTTTTGAGGTGCGATGTATATTTCAGAAAACTCAACCTCTCCTCACTGGTTGTGTGCTGCAAGTTTCGGGAGTCTACACTATATTCTCAAACAAACCAGCAGACTGAATCCCTGCTTTACGCAACAAACTCAATGGAACCATAAACGACTGAGTCATAACCAATTTCTCCTTATTTCAACGGCTATCCAGGGATTTGGTCCAAAACTCCTTCACAATTTGAAAATTTCAGCCATACAAATGGACAAAGTATCTGTCTTCACTTCTTGTCCCAAACTGTCACGTGGGCTTACTGTGATTAAAAACGGTTACAGCGATGGACAGCCAACATTTTAACAAAATGCTCCCACAATACTCCTCGCCTGCCGGCAAGCCTGCCTCTGTGCATGGTCATGCACAGATCAAAGGAATGAAGTCATTGGTTTTCCCATTTAAACAAAACTACTTTCTCATAAAAATAACCCGAACCGCTTGGCAAACAAACTTAAGTGCATTTGCTGAAAATATTTAGATTCCGCTCCTTAAGCCCGTCAGTGTGTTGACAGTACTGCGGGGAGTGTGGGGGAAGGGGGGGAGGTGTCTGTGTGTGTAATTTGAAGAGTGTGTGCATCTGTGTGTGTAGAGCTTTCAGGGGAGCCTTGGTGGGTGGAGATTTCCTCCCTCCAGGAATTTTTCAGAAACATCTGCAGTTTGGTGATCTTCCATTCTACCCAGGTTATTGTCCCAATCCCATCCCCGGAGTTTCTGAGTGCCTCCTGGTCGTGCTTCCAGCGATGTGACTGACACTTGTCATGTGTTCCATCTTCTCACTCATCCTCGCTCTCATTGTGTGTGGTAGGGCAGTGTTTTGCGAGGGTTGTTTGGGTTTTTTTCCCCCCCTCTCCTCAATCTAGTGCATTCTGAAGGCAGAACATTTCCTCCTCAAATGCAGCTATACATGCTCCCCAGCAAGACATCAGCTCTGGCCAGGAAAGCTTAAGGCATGTCTACACTGCAAAATGCTGTGAGTGTGTGTGTGTGTGTGTGTGTGTGTTGAGAGAGAGAGACACACACAGACACTCGTGTTAACTAACTCGGATTAAAACAGCAGTGAAGACACAGCAACCTGGGTTAACTGGATGAGTTCAACCCCAGGCTCCTGTCTAAGCTGAGGCTGAGCTGCTACGTTACCCTTTCTTCACTGCTACTTTAAGCCAAGTTAAGAACACCCTTATTTTCGCAGCGCTGACATAGCCTTGGTTACATCCAGAAAGAGGCGGCTCCATCTCAGGCAGGGAAAACTCCCTACACTGCCTTGGTGACAGATTCCAAACAAGCAGCCCCTGAGAGTCTCCATCAGTGATCCCATCAGACCCTTTTCCTACCACACAGGGGTGCTGGGAGGCTGAATTTGCCCATGTCTCTGAAGTGTTCCGAGATCAGCGTATGGAACGAATGTAACATAAGAATGGCCATACCGGCTCAGACCAATGGTCCATGTAGCCCTGTATCCTGTCTACCGACAGTAGCCAATGCCAGGTGCCCTAGAGGGAGTGACCCTAACAGGCAACGATCACGTGATCTCTCTCCTGCCATCCATCCCCACCCTCTGACAAACAGAGGCTAGGGACACCATTTCTTACCAATCCTGGCTAATAGCCATTAATGGACTTAACCTCCATGAATTTATCTAGTTCTCTTTTAAACGCTGTTATATTCCCAGCCTTCACAACATCCTCAGGTAAGAAGTTCCAGAAGTTGATTGTGCGCTGCATGAAGAACAACTTCCTTTTATTTGTTTTAAACCTGCTGCCCATTAATTTCATTTGGTGGCCACTAGTTCTTTTATTATCGGAACAAATAAATAACTTTTCCTTATCTACTTTCTCCACATCACTCGTGAGTTTATAAACTGCATTCTCCCGGCTTGCTCTGCCCCCGCCCTGTGCCCCTCTCCCCGTTACCTTTGGGCAGTTTGCAGATCCAGTCCAGCTGTGACTCACACTGCATCGGCATCCACTGCAAGGACGCCAGGTCCAGCACTGCACAGTTACGGATGTCGTCATCGTCATGGTTACTGCGGTCAAAGTTGTGGTAGAAAAACTGGGAGCCAGGAAAGATGGGCAGAGTTAGAGCCTGCACACCCACGGGAACTGGACAATTGGCCCTTATCGTCTGGTCTCCTGGTGCACGGATCAGAGGCTAGATCTGTCGATAGCACTATGGCATTCTGACTCAGAGCACAGCCAGTGCTTGATGCTTCAGATGCGAGCTAACCCCTCTCATAATGCACCCAGCCAGCTGTGCAATGCTGTACCCCCAGAGTGCCCAGCTAATCCCAGTAGCAGCAAAAGAACTGTTTGCCCCATCTCAGCCTTATTCCCTCTGCCTTACACCTCGCATCTGTGCAAAAGTGGATGTGAAAAGTTCCGGGCCAGGACAGTTGTACTTCCCATCCATTTTGGACACACGATGCAGGACATTGGGGAATGGGATCCCAATCTCTAATATGGGTCAAAAAATGATCCAGCCATTTTTCTAATATGTGGCCACAGTAGCTGTCCTGTGATGGAATCAGAGTCAGGTGGGAGCAGGGACTTGTGTCTTTCTCTCTTTCAAAGCCCAAGGCTGCAGTCACTGTCCTGTAGAAGGATCAGACACGAAGGATTAGGCCACTGGTTTTCAACCTGGGGCCTGCAGACCCCTGGGGTTCCACAGATTATGTCAAAGATTTCCAAAGGGGTCCACGCCCCCGTTCAAAATCTTTTAGGGGTCCGCAAATGATAAAGATTGAAAACCACTGGATTTGGTAAAAGGAAAGCTGAGCCTCTATGGCCTCTCCATGATCCTTTCAGACACTATACCGTCCGCCTCTGGTGGCTCTCTATCCATCCAGGGGGAAGGGAAGAGTCCCAAGGACTTTGTCAAAGAGACAAGGGGACAACCCCGCAGCCTCATCAGTATTATCCTGTCTCAATAAAACAGCTTTCAGTGCCCAAGGGGATGTCCACAATTTAAGGACTTCAATAGCTCAGACATAGCTTAGGGGTTTGTTATAGAAGTGGATGGGTAGGATTCTGTGGCCTGCTTTGTGCAGGAGGTCAGACTAGATGATCATAATGGTCCCTTCTGACCTTAAAGTCTATGAGTCGGAAAGATGAGGTGCTGGCCACATGTGGTTAGTAAAAAGCTCATAGCTCATTATGCAAGTCAGAGGATCAGATCCTCAGCGGGTGCAAACTGGCAAACCTCCGTTAACGTCAACAGAGTAACACCTGCTTGCACCAGCTCCAGATCTGTTCTGTGGTGCCCTGACCAAATTCCAAATGGGTAACAGTCACCTTCTGCCTCCCTAAAATACCCCCTGCAGACGCTGCTTCCTCTCCTGAACTACCGCACAGCACTGCTGAACAGCTGCTGTTGTCCACCCCAGAGGTGGCTGCATTTCAGCAACAGGTGAAGTGGCTCCTCTCTATCTACGTTGATGGTTTGCAGTCAGTGTGTCCAGCACTTTGAGGTCTTTGGATGCCGGTTTGCCACCCCCGCAAAGCAGGTGGCTGCCCTGCTTGCCTCTCAGCTTGTGGCACTGCTGACCTGGCACCAGTTCCTGTGCAAAGTGCATCTGCACTCACCCCAAGGCCATCGCTCCACCTCCAGCTCCTCTCTCCTCCAGGATCCCGCCGGTTCAAGCCGATCCAGAACCAGTGCTGCTCATGGATCTCTGGTTCCGATTCACTGGAAGAAACCACACGGAGCTGGTTAACTGTGGGAAGGGGAAACACTTCCTGTATCCTTCCTTTAGCATGGAGCTGGAGGGGGAGCTATTAGGAAGAACGCCCAGGGCCAGTTCTAATGCCCCCTGGATGCTCCGCAGTGCGAAGGGCAAAGCGCAGGTGGTACATCCCACAATGCATCTGCAAACATGATTTTATCCCCATCCCCAGGAATACCAGTGGAAAAAAATCACGTGCACACCCACTTCAGGCACTCGTGTGTGCATGCTTTGCCTACAGTGTACACCCTGCCTAGGCACCAGCAAAACATACACGTATGCACACGTGCACAGATACACACGGACACAGGACATACAAAATGCCACACAGGATTGGACCAACGGCCCAGCTAGTCCAAGTTACCTGTCTGAGATGGTTCAGCGGAAGGCACAGGAACCCCCTAGTAGAGAATTATGGAATAACCTGCTCATGGGGGTTTAGTAATTCTGTCATTTTGAGTTATGGCCCAGAGCTCCCCACTCCCTGCCACAGGGGAGAGGGGGGAGGGTTCCTCGGGTAATTATTTAGAGATGCAGTTTCTCATTGGCTTATGCCCTGTAACAGAAAACTTTACACTCCTTGGTTTCAATCTTTACTCTGTACCTCTGGGTGTTCTCATTATCCAGGTAAATGCCTGGAGTCCTGCCAAGCTCTTGGCCTCAAAGAGGTATTGTGGCAATGAGTTCCACGTGCCAATCATCCCTTATGGAAAAAAAGTGTTTCCTCATTTTACGGCTTGCTCCCTATTATTTCATAGAGCAGCTCCTTGTTCCGACAAGGAAGGGTAAATAGCTACACATTTCTCACCTATCTACTTGCCAATTTATATTAGTAGAGGGGTGTCCATCACCATGGGCTCTGGGCACTCGAGCCTATTCAGTATTTCATACACTTGTCAGGTGCCTCCCCATAGTTAAAAGTTCCAGTCTTTTCAGTCTCCTGTACTATGTCCACACATTTACACACACAATACGTACCTGCTCACACTCAGGTCAGTGTACACGCTTTGCCTACAAAGTCGCACGTATACACACGGCCAATCATGCACACAAGCACACACATACACACACATCTATGCACACAAATACACACACATCTATGCACACAAATACATGCAGACTCTTGTACACACAGCCACCCTCACATGGGTGCAGGAGTGTATGAGCACGTGCACAGGCACCGACATCCGTGCACATGCCTACACCCCCTTTACAACCGACTCCTCACCCGAAGATCTTGTTCAGGGTGTTGGCCACAAAATGCTCCTCCTCGTAGCTGCCCAGGCTGAGCAGCTGTGCCCCCAGGTCACGGCAGAACAGCTGGGCCAGAGTCCAGGTCTTTTTGTCCTGCAGCTTGTCGTAGTTAAACACCTGGCACGGGAGAGGGGGGCAGACTCACTGCTCTGCTCCCTGCCCAGAGTGCCCCACTATTCCCTTCTGCTGCTTCCAAGCTGCCACCCCTCTCGCCTGGGGCATGTTACACATGATGAGATGCTGAGTCTGCTCCAGCCTGACCCCAGGTGCATCTGGCTGGGCGGCCGAGGCCTGTCTGGTCAAGGTGGATTCTCACCTTTTGCAGACCAGGCACTGCCACTACTCCCCACTCCATGGCTAAGTTTCCCAAAGGTGGGAAAAATCCACGGGCAGTTGGGACCAGCTCCCCGGTGGGGGCTCCACACTGTGCATTAAAGAGCCTCAAATGCCCGCAGGTGCCATTCACAGCCTAGTGATGCACAGGGCCTGTCCTGTAGCACTGGCTGGCCTGTGCAACATGTACCAAGAGCAGCAGAATTTAGCAAGTTACAGAAGCTTAATGCTCCAGCTGAGAGTGCAGTGAGCAAGGGAGAGGGGTGGAGGCTCTCCAGAGCTGCCATCCCAAACACCTAGAGTTAGGAAAGCCTCTTGGCTAGCTCCGCTGCCTCCCAGCCTGCAGCATCCAGTCCTGCAGATGAGAAACTGGCTCGGACAGGCAGCCTGCTTTCCATTCTCCACAATGACAGCAGCAGAGAGACAGACCCAGAGTGATGTAATTACCCCCTCCCTCCGGCCCTTAGCTGCTGTGCAGCTCCTCACACACTAAGGCCAAGGCCCAAGGAGCCTTCTCCACCACTCCCTGCCCAGGAGCCAGCTACACTGCCGGTGCTTGGGCTCTGGATGCCCACGGACTGGCGGAGTCCAGCACCTCCAGCAGCACTGGCTCCTCAATGCATTTGGGGAGAGCAGGCGCACAACTCTGTCCTGCCCTCTTGCCAGCCAGGAGGGCTGGAGGGGCGCACGGGGGAGGAACAGCTCACCTTGGAACTAGGCCGAGCAGCAGGAGGTACATTGTCTGCCCCGCCCATGCAAACCTCCAGGAGCTTCTGCCAGGCTGCTGTGCCTCTGCACCCCGCCTCCAGGGCTGGGCCGTGGCTTGAAGGCATCCTGCCTGGGGAGGGCGTGTGCATGACAGACTCAGTCTGGCTTCCCTGGGTGCACACTCACTCCCTTCCCTCGCTCTTTACAACCGCTGCTGTCTCAGCAGCCTTGCAAGGTCACCTGGTTTCCCTGCAGTGGTGTCTGTGGTCATGGTTAGCACAGGGTTGCCAGGTGTCCGGTTTTCGACTGAACAGTCCAGTTGAAAAGGGGACCTGGCAATGTCTGGGCAGAGGTACTTACCAGACACCAGAAGTCCCGTTACCGTGGGCATGACGGAAGGGAAGGGTGGAGAGGATCTAGCTAGAAAGAAGAGGGAGGGGAGACTGAAGCAAGCAGGGGCAAGGCCTTGGGGGAAGAGGGACACAAGGGGTGGGGACTCGAAGGGGACAGACAGAATGGGGGGAGGGGAGAGGAAGGGAGGGGTTCTGGTTGTCAGCAATTAGAATGTTGGCAATCCTAGGCTGGCAGCTTTGGGGTGGGATGTAGCCACCCCAAGGACACAGAACGTGTGTGTACACCACATGCTAACACCCGGACTTTCAGTGTTTCCAGCCCTGTGCTCGAGTGTCCATGCTGAACCGCAAACCGGGGCTTACACTTGCTGGACCCAGGTCTCACAGCCACGCTAACGCATCCACACCGCACTACACAGAGTTTCTGACTTGGATGTGCAGCCTGAGCTGCGTCTACACTGCAAAATGACTGGGCTTGGTCTCCATCCCACCCACTAGCAGTGTCCTAGGACCCGATCCTAAGTGTTCACTAACCGGAGTCAGACTGATTTCCATGTGGATGGAAGTGGGGCTTGGATTCAAACCTGAACCAGGGCCTGGATTTAGTATACAGTGTAGACAAACCAGAGAACCCTGCTGTCTTCCCTGGGACACGCTGGCTTTAGCAAGTGCAGGGCCCGACTCGTGGGGCTTGTACTCACCGGGCGGCGCTCCAAGTCTTCGGCAGCACTTTGGATTGCTGCACTCCAGCCGGGGGAGGGGGCCGCAGAGCTTGCAGCGTTCTGGCCAGGGAAGCGGGGCCGCATGCTTAGAGCTGTCTGCCCGCGCTCCGGCCGGAGGAGCGGGGCCGCGGGACTTGCCGCTCTGGCTGGGTGCTGGGCCCGATTCGGGGGAATTGGCCTAAAGCCGTCCCTGCTTCTTACCTTGTAGCAATGTCGGAGCTTGGGGTCCGAGCTCCATCCCTGGGGGCATGAGCCGGTGAGGCTGGGCGTCGGGTATGGGGCTGGTAACTCGGGGTTCACCGGGGTGCCCAGGTTCTGCCTGCAGATGTATTTGGCCTTGAACGTGCTGCAGTTCTTCACCTCCCATAGCCCCATGGAGCTCCCCGTGGCCAGGGCGACGCAGCCGCCTTTGTTGTAACCTGGAACACTCGTGGAAAGGGGGCAGAGAGGGGTACAAGATTTGAGTCTAGATAGTGGTGTGTGGAACCTGGCCACCTACCCCTGATGTAACAGGCCCCTGCCTAGGGATATCTTCGCTGGTCCTTCCCCCTGCCACTGGGTGGGCACCAAGTAGACAGCATGAGTACAGACCCCACTGCTGCCCTGAGGCATCCAGAAGCAGGGGAGGCATGGCTAGCGGTGCCACCCTCCAGAGGGTAGAATGGGTGGGGAATGGAGAAGTTATGCAACGGGGAAGGGGGATGAGTGGGACCGATCCCCTCCCCCTCAGGGCAACTGGGCCCATAGGAAGTTGAAATGGATCAGAGCTGCCAGGGGCAGGCAGGAGCATCCCCTACAGGATGCGCCCCAGTGTCTCCTGCTCACTGGTTCCCATATTGGGGCTGCCATGGGAGCTGGCCCCACAGCCCAAGAGATTGGATTGTTATGGCGTTTTCCTTTGTCCAGTTCCCTCCCACAGCTCTTTGTTATCCCCACTGTGCGCTGCTCCAGATGGCTGCCCTCTCTGCTTGGGGTCTACTCCCTTCACATCCAGGAAGATACGGAGGTAGAAAGAGCTGCCGCCATTAGCTGGCCACTGCTCCTCTGGCCATTGGCCTCTGGCCCTGCGCTCCTTGCCACGGCAATGCTCAGGGAACACAGGCTGCCATGTGTCTTGCGGGGGAGGAGAATTATGGGAAATTGGGGGAGGGAACGAACACCCCACCCCACCCCCCAGCTGGCTTCTGTGCCATTACCGGGCTGATCGCGGTTCCAGTGGGTGTACATGACCTCGTCACCGCTCAGCCAGCGGAAAGCGCCTGTCTCATTGATGTCCTGCAGCGCCGTCCAGAAATACTCCCTGTCCCAGCCATAGATGAGGCTGCTGACGTACGCCTGCTCAAACCTGACATGGGACAGCAGTGAGATGCTCTGCAGTTAATCTTCCTCCTCTGTGGCTCTGGCCCTGAGACACAGGCCTATTCCCGCCCTGAGCCCTAGGGCCTGGCGCTTTGACTCAAGCTGTAGTGACTCAGACTTCTAGCATTTGGGAACCCCAGTTCAATCCCCAGCAGCTGTCACGCAAGGAGTACAGTCTCAGGTGCTTCCTGCTGTGTCCCCTGCTAATTAACTCTGCCATTTGTTACTCCTGGGGGAATTCTGCACCAAAAAATTAAAAATTCTGTGCACAATATTTTAAAATTCTGCAAAATTCTGCATATTTTATTTGTCAAAATAACACAATATAATCACACCAGTTTCAATTATTTTTGGTCATTTATTTCAAAATACCTCTCAGCAAATATGTCTGTAACAATACAGACAACAAAGAACAATTCAGGAAATGTTTTTTTGACAAATAGATTCTTTACTGGGCCTATCAATACAGAATTCTGAGTAACAATTCATTTAAACTACAATATAGAAACGTATTTCCCGCCCCCCTGCGCAGTGCAAAGGCTTTGGGGAGTCAGGGGTAACCGAGAAGGTGAGGGAGAAGGAAGTAAATTGTTGGGAAAGAACCTGGGTGTGAACTTGGAGGGTTGTTGGGTATGGGTGGGAAAGGTACGGAACAGGTTTTTTTGGGGGGGGGAGGGGGGGTTTGGAAGAGATTGTTAGGGAGCTTCCCCCATGCAAACCCTCGCTGACCTCAGCCTCTCCCATTCAGTCAGTCTCATCTGCCCCTGTGCCCCCACTCAGCCACTCCCATCCCTATGTGTCTCTGTACCTCCCTCTCACCTATGGCACTGGTTCCATTCCCATTTAGCCCTTGCCCCGTCTGACCACCCTACAGCACCCCATGCTGTCTGTCCCCTCATAGCCCCTGTCTCCTGACCTGGCCTGATAAACTCTGAGAAGAAGGCAGCTCTCTCTCTTCCCTCGCTGGCCTTGAGCTGCAGCTTTGTTCTATCACCACAGCACCCTCTCATGACAAAAGGCGGAACTGCAGCAACATTTCTGCAGAACCCTTTTTTGTGCGCAAAAAAATTAGAAATCTGCAGGGCTCATTAATTATTCACATCCACAGTAGCACAGAATTCCCCCAGGAGTATCCTGTGGTAAGTACCATTATCCTTATTACATAGATGGGGGAAAATGGGATGTGACTTGCTTCAAGACTGCACAGCCAGCCACTCAGTGGCAGAGCTAGAAATAGAAACCAGGGTACTCCCTCCCCATCCCTTCTTCAGACCACAGGCCATCTCTGCTAATGAAATATTCAGCACCAAGCCGGGGGGTAGGGGATGGGACTCCAGCGACCTCAGCTAGGGTTATGGATGTGTCCCAGAGGGAATGGAATGGAATGGAAGCCGAACACTCATGGCAGCAGAGCTAATCCCCAGAGTGCACCCACCTATTGGTGATGGTGACGAGGGTGGCCCCGTAGTCAATGCACATCTTCCGTGCATCGCTGTAGGTCACACGGTCTTCTCCTAGCCAATAGCAAGAGGGGCTGTGCCATTTCCAGCCCTGGGGAAAGAGAAGACAATGATGGTAAGACATCTTGCAGACTTTAGTACCATCTGAGCAGATGTGCTTTCCAAACGTCCTTTACCCACAATGCATAATTGTCCAGTGGAACTCGGTGCTACAAGATGTTACTGAGGCCAGGAGCCTAGCAGGATTCAGAAAAGGGATCAGATATGCACATGAATAAGAACCACCTCTGCAGATCCACTAGCTAGAATAAAACAATCTGCTGGGGATATAAACCCTCTTGGTTCAGGCCACAAAAAACCACTGATGGCCAGAAAGAGCTTCTGCCACAGACGCATTATTGAATGAGAGTCCACTAGGGGGTTCCTTGCATCCTCCTCTGAAAGCAGCTGATGCTGGCCATGCTTAGAGGCAGGAGACTGGCCTATGATAGACACTGGGTTTCATCCAGTCTGGCAATCCCTATGCAAACTAACTAGAATTACTTAGTGTTGTGTCTCATCCAAAAGCCAGCGGCAAAGGGCCCCCTGCAACTCCTGGGGCACTGGGCTCAGCATGGCTTCAGAGGGAAGAGCGCCACGACCTGATTCACCACCATCACTTCCTGGGTTTTTCTTGGGAGGTCTCCCATCCACAGGCTAACCCGGCTTGACCCTGTTTATCTGGTGAGATCTAACAAGATTGCAGTCCAAGAGGTCGGGGCTGCAGAAAAAACACTGAAGCAGCTTCAAAGTAACAGAAAAATCTGTGTTGCCAACATCCCACCCCCGAGTGGAGGTTCAGGGAGGGGAATACAATCCCCTCCTTATGCGGGAAAGCCAAGTCCCACCGCAGTCCACTTTAATAGCCCTGGTTTGCTGATGCTGGAGCCTCTCTGGATTTGGGGACACAATAGGGTCTATTCTCTGCCAGAGCAGACGGCAGGAGGGACTGTGCAGAGAGCTCCAGAAACGCTTGGCAAAGGCACTGGCAGCCACGGCTGCATGAGGTGGGAGGAAGGAGGCTTGATCGCTGCAGAGAAAGAGAGGAAGAGTGAAAGGAAACACTCTGAACAAAAGAAAGAGCCGGGAGGGTTTTCCTTGCCCAGCCTGAGGCCAGGGTGGGGGAGAAGGAATGAGGGGCTCGGCTGGAGAAATTGGCCTTGCTCAGGCCTGGGTCACACTGCCACTCTCCCACACCCTAGGGAAGCTAACAAATCATGTGTGGTCATGTCAGGCTAAGCCATTCATCCACGCCATGGGGCCCGCATCCCCCTCCCTATAGCCACTCCGAGTCCCTGCACTCCAGTCCAGGGCGCAAAAGCCCATTGTCTCTGCCTTCGCTAGCTACGCACACCGCTACAACCCACCTCCCACCAACTTCAGCGCCGCCAGCCCGACCGCGACATCTCCCATAGGTGACAGCAAAGAGCCGGGCGCCGGGCAGAACACAGAGTCGCGCATTATCTTTATGCCTTACAGAAGTGAGAGGCAAACCCAGCTAATGAATCCTCACAACCAGAAGCGCAGTTACGTCCAATATGCCAAGGAGGGATGTCAACAGGCTGGAGGGCATGTTCCCTTATCCGTACCTACCTCTACAACGCCCCTGCAAGATAGGTAAGAATTATCATCTACATTTTGCAGATGGGGAAACTGAGATAACGACCACGACGGAGGGGCCTTCCCAAGGCTCACCGAGGGCATTAGCGTCTGGTCCAGGATGTGAACTCCCAAGTTCCTGGCTCCCACTGGCTGGGCTGCGATGATTTAGTTGGGAATTGGTCCTGCTTTGAGCAGGGGGTTGACTAGAACCTCCTGAGGTCCCTTCCAACCCTGACATTCTATGATTCTTAGATTGCTTTACTCAAAGAACTTGCCTGAAAGTGCTTGGAAACCTTTGCATCAAGCACTGCCCGTTCTGAGCTTGCTCCTGCTGGAATGCAGCACGCGACAGGGACAATGGCCTTATGCAAACTCCAACTCTCTTTTTTTGTTGGACTTCCAGCAAAACCTGGGGCAGAAAGTCCCCCACAGCAACTAGATAATTATCCAGCCAAATATGCAGAGGATTCTAGTTGCACAGTGGCATGACAGGTGCCTTTCCCCGAGTTATGCAGAGGGCACAGGCACCAAATTTTATTTTTCCAGGTGGGTGCTCAACCCCACTCCAACTCTTCCCCAAGGCCCCACCCTGTCTCCACCTCTTCCCACCCCTGCTTCGCCCCCCCCACCAACTGCTTGCTGCCTGCCCTGAGTGCCTCCTGCCAGCCAGCTGATCGGCGTCCCTGCCGAAAAGCTGTTGTTGGTGGGTGCTTGAGCCACAGAGCACCCATGAAGTTGGCACCTATGGCAGAGGAGCTCCGGCCCCAGACAGCCAACGGACTGAAGAGACAACATGCAAAGACGGACTGGGAGGTGAGGGAAAGTCTCAGAAGACAGCGGCTCAAGCTACAGAATGAAGCCCTGAGCGCCAAGAAACATGGCGATTATTTCTCAAGGACCCTAGAGCTCGCTGGGGGTCCCTGGCTGGCAAACAGGAAGAATGTGATCCTGCCCCAGGAAAGCCCACAATCAAGAGATGAGACAGAAAGAAGGAAGAGCAGCTGGGAACACTGGAGTCACGCAGAGAGGGGGCCTGGTGCCTCTTCGTGCATGGCTTCTGAGCCAACACCACCGGTGTTAATTATTGTTTCACTCCAGCCGAGTTGATTTTGTTTGTAAGGAGCAGAGCTGCAGTGACGATAGCGCCTTTCAGCCGAGGGCCTCCAGGCAAAGGTGGGTCAGGATCGTCAGCCTCAGCTTACCAGTGGGGTAACTGAAGCCCAGGGGAGGCAGGAATACAAACAGAACCCAAGAATCCTGGCTCCCAATCCCCACCAAGGAGCACTGCTTGCTGTGGGCTCCTGCACCCGCCTTTCACTTCCAGTGTGGAGAGCGTGAGACTGAGCCCTGTTGTCCTCTCACCCAGATTTGATACCAATATATCTCCATTAACGGTCATGGAGTTACTGCTGCTTTACCCTGGTGTAAGCAACGGGAGACTGGCTGTGACACCAGGAGTTGAACTCGCATCTTCTCGGTGGGTTCTAATCCCAGGCTGGTCTATAGTTGTGGGTTACAAACTATTACCACTTTCCAGATCCGCCTGCATGGAAATCAGCAAGACAGAAGGGGGAGATGGGGGCAGTTCCCTGCCCCTCCCCAACATCAAGAGAAACAGCATTTAAATGAAAGCTGGAGGAAGGGAGAACAGCACCCTTTGGAGCGGCACATGGGTCACCCTCAGAACCTTCCCCCTAGCCCTGGGGACATGCCAGGGGAACTGCAAGCTGCACTCCTCTGATACTGGCTCTCAAAGGGCTCTGGGACACAGCAGGTTAATACACCAGTCTCTCTCACCCATGGAGACCTGGGTTAAATTATTGCTGAGCAGGGGCTTGACAGCCCCAGTCCAATTCCTTGTCCACACCTGTCTGCATTACAAACCACTGCACAGTTTAGCATGATGGGCAGGCTCTTCTCAGAAGAGGCCCCAGCTGGGAGCAATGAGAATTCTTCACGGCAGCATTCAGAGGAGACCCAGCACTGGGGGCTAAGCCGGGGAGGCTGCAGCTCAGGAGGGATGGGCACTGGAGGACCCCAGCACCGGCATGGCAGGGTGGGCTGCAGGTGGGGGGAAAAGGTGTTTCGTCACTGGGAGCTGGGACCACCTGCCTGCAGCCCAGCTGCTCTGAGCTCCCTCCCTGGTGGTCCTACCTTGCACTTCTGTGCACCCTTCTCAGCTGGGATGATCAACTGGGACCCTCCGGCCTGCTCACCCTGTCCCACTGCTCCTAGCCTCCCCCTCCAGCACCATTCTCCATCCTCTAGTGCTTCCAGTCCTCCTCTTTCCGTGTGCTTCCATCCTCCCTCCCAGAACCCACGACCCAAGTCCCCTTCTCCCCTGCCCCAGTCCCCTTCTAACCCAGCCCCCAATACCTCTCTGCTCCCCATCACCCAGCTCATATGGTGCCCAAGTACCTGACTTGCTTGTGGATTTTACACCAATCAATCAGCAGGGGGGTGAGGGGTATGGAGCAGCTCTTTGGCTAACCTGGCAGGGCGGCCTGGGAGAAACTTGTCCGATAGCTTGAGCAGATGGTGTTTCCACTTGCAAAAAACAGCACATTTTCTTTACAGGACAAAGCAGTGCTGCTGCTAGCTGCCCTGCCGAGGTCAATAGGCTGGTCCTACAGACCAACCTCAAAGAGCTGGGGCGGGACAGGTTGGAGAGAAGGGGCGGCCTCCCCCATTGTGTAGCTGCTGGCTCAGGAGACGTGAGTGTCTGCATCTGGTTTAGAAGGAATTTGGGAGAAGGAAGGAGGGTTCTGGGGTGGGCGTATTGGGCTGAGGGGCAGGATGCCTGGGTTCCACTGTCAGTTCTGTCACCCAGAGCAAGCCAGTGCTTTCTGTCTCTGTGACATGGGGACAGAGATACGGGTCCTGCTCACAGTGCATGACTGCCGGGGAAGTGCACTCCCGGGGCAGGCCCCACAGAAGGGCATGGGGTGGGGGGCTGTGAGAGCAGTGCTAGAGGAAGCCATCAGGGCAGAAGTATGGGGGACACTGGAGGGGATGCTGTAAGGACAGCACTGAGGGGGCTGCGAGGACAGACACATGGAGAGTACTAGGGGGCCCCAGTGAGTGGACGAAGTCTGCAGTGTCCTCAATGCCCCGAGGCGATACTTCTGGGCAAATCCCCCTCAACACCACACTGCCGGCAAAACAGCCTCTCAGACACTTCTGCTGAAATCCCAGAGCCTTTCTTCCCTCCTCCTTCCACCTCAGGCGTTGTTTGACTTCTATATTTGAGAGTGTGGCCATGCATGGGCAGGGGTGGACAAATCCTGTGCCTGCCCACAGGGACGCCGTTTCAGATTTGGGAGTGGGGGGCAATTTTAACCATGGTTCTAGGGGCTACTTAGGCAACTGAAAACTAGTGTTTTGCAGATAATAATTTAGAAATATCTAACAGGAGCATTGTATCTAATTCCTATGTCAAGAAAAAAATAAACAAACTTTAGAGCCCCCATTCAGCTCTAATACGAACACGTTTGGACATCTTGTGGTCAGGCACGTAAGGGACACTGGTTAGGTTTAAAACTGTAATGTCTATTCTGACTGAGATACTTTTACCAAAGTCAGAAGGGACCATCATGATCATCTAGTTTGACCTCCTGCACATGGCAGGCCACAGAACCTCACCCCCCAACCCCTCAGTAACAGACCCCTAACCTCTGGCTGAGTTACTGAAGTCCTCAAATCAGGGCTTAAAGACTTAAAGTTACAGAGAATTCACCATTTACACTTGTTTAAACCTCCAGGTTGCAGAAGGTGAAAAACCCACATGGTTACTGCCAATCTGACCCGGGGCAGAATTCGTTCCTGACCCCAAATATGATGATCAGATAGACCTGAGCATGTGGGTAAGATCCACCAGGCAGACATCTGCGAAAGAATTCTCTGTAGTAACTCAGAGCCCTCCCCATCTAGTGCCCTGTCTCCAGCTGTTGGAGATTTTGCTACAGGCAGTTGCCGATGGGCCACATGCCATTGTAGGCAATCCTGTCACACCATCCCCTCCATAAACTTATCAAGCTCAGTCTTGAAGCCAGTTAGCCTTCGGAGGCTGGTCCAGAACTTCATTCCTCTGATGGTTAGAAACCTTCACCTAATTTCAAGCCTAAACTTGTTGATGGCCAGTTTATATGTATTTGTTCTGGGGTCCACACTGATGCTTAACTTAAATAACTCCTCTCCCTCCCTGGTATTTATCCCTCTGATGTATTTATACAGAGTAATCAGATATCCCCATGGCCTTCTATTGGTTAGAGTCTTCTCAGAAGGTAGGTTTTCCATTCCCCAGATCATCCTAGTAACCCTTTTCTGCACCTGTTCCAGTTTTAACTGATCTTTCTTAAACATGGGAGACTAGAATTGCACATAATACTCCAGACGAGGTCTCACCAGTGCCTTGAATAATGGTACTAACACTTCCCTGTCTCTACTGTGAATACCTCACCTGATACATCCTAGGACTGCGTTAGCGTTTTTCACAGCAGCATCACATCGGTGGCTCACAGTCATCTTGTGACCAACCAATATCCCCAATTCTTTCTCCTCCTCTGTCACTTACAACTGATAAATCCCCAGCTTATAGTAAAAATGCTTGTTGTTAAGTCCCTAAATGCATGACCTTGCACTTCGTACTATTATATATCATTCCCATTTCTATTACTCCAGCTTATGAGGTCATCCACATCTTGTATGGTCTTCTGATCTTCCTGGGTATTGGTAATACCTCCCAATTTTGTGTCATCTGCAAATGTTATGAGTACACTCCCACTTTTTGTGCCAAGGTCAGTAATAAAAATGTTAAAGAAGGTTAGTCCCAAGACCAGTCCCTGAGGAACTCCACTAGTAACTTCCCTCCAGCCTGACAGTTCACCTTTCAGTATGACCTGTTGTCGTCTCCCCTTTAACCAGTTCCTTATCCATCTTTCAGTTCTCATATATTCATCCCCATCTTCGCAAATTTAGCTAATAATTTCCCATGTGGAACTGTATCAAATGCCTTACTGACATCCAGGTAGATTCGATCTACTGCATTTCCTTTGTCTAAAAAATCAGTTCTCTTCTCAAAGAAAGGTATTAGTAACTTCCTTACCACCTCTTCAACGATTGAAACAACTATAGAAAAAAAAATCTACAATTTCTGTCATTTAGGCTACTCACTTTCGCAGTTCACCAAGCTCGGAACAGATCATTTAACTTTAGGGAACGTCCTATCAGTGCTTTTTTATCTTAATCACCTGTTAATGACTCTGTTTATAAACAAAATTCTGACTCCCTGCCTCTGGGAGAACCCCTTACAGTGCACACTCAGGTTGCCTGCCTGAGGCTGCCACATCCAGAGAAAGCTGCCCCTCGCCCCTCAGTTTTGCCAGAGCATGAGATGCCTTCACGAGGTGAATTAAGACTCTGATGGAGGAACGACGAGTGGAATTCGCTGGCTGGATCCCCCAGAGACCTGCCGGCTGGGCATGAATTCAGCTGGCCTCTGAGTTACTCACAAGCAGCCTTCACTCATAGTGAGCTCCCATTTGGTATTTCTCTGGTAACCAGCTGTGCTTTTGTCCTCTGAGTCAGGCTATGCAGGCTGGCTTTAAGTACCCAGACAGCAACCAAGCACAGCAAGACGCTCTTGTTTCCCTCGCTGTGGGCAGCATGTGTGCATGGCGGAGTGAGTTTGTGTGAAACAGATTTCATAGCTCAGGCTGGAACGAAGTTACAGAGAGGTACAGGGTAGCAGGCCAATCATCAGCAGGACATTGATTTCCTTATTGCAGATGACAAAGAGCTGGGGGGTGCGGGAATGGATTTTTCTTCATTATAATCTGCAGTCTCAGGATCTCATTTAATTTTCTGGCAGTTTTATCCCTTGGCAATCCAGGGACAGCATGATGGTTTGCAACTAGAGGCGGGTTGTAACTCTGCTGATCTCATCACTAGGCATGCTTAGGCTGGCTGGGCTGTGATGGGAAATCTCTCCGGTACTACAAGAACTGGTCGAGGTGATCCACTACATGGCGTTCTCTGAGTCAGAGCTGAACCCAGTGCTCCAATCTGGCACCAAGGGACCCTGCCCTCAGGGGCACCTTTTTTCAGATCAGCTGAAAAACCGAGGTCCTGAGTACAGCTGGTCACTGAAGATCAAATGCTGCTTTCCCCCCCCTGTAAGGAAAAGATATTAACATTGGTGTTCTCACCAACCTAGATAATGACATTCTCCTTTGCCAGTTTACCTGGAGGCTGGATCTTCGTCACTTCCTCTCCTAAGCTGTTGTGTAGCATTACTGAGAGATGTTAAAACAGCTGATGAGACCCACCTTAGAGGAGTCTGCAGCCAGGGGTGGGAGAAGAGATCCCCAGAGAAATGTGGTTTGGGTTCCTTTAGGATGAAGGATACTACAGCGATTTCAGATCACCAGTGCCTTAATGTCATTTGCATAAGGCTTATCATCTGGGGGTTTTCAAGACTTGAGTGAAACTCATGAACCACCACTTGTGACCCACTCTAGCCTCTTCTGCCCAAGTATTTACAAACAGTAATGGAAGGAGCTTTACAGCCTTCACGGGCATCAGGGGAGTACTGTCCTCATTTTACAAGATGGAGAAACTGAGGCAGAGAGTAACTTGGCCACGGCTACACAGCATGGCCATGGCAGAGCCAGGAACAGAGCCCAGGGAGACCTTGTGTCTTAAACACAAGCACTGACAAAGAGGGCAGGCAGGAGGCAGCTTCTCTGGGGTGCAGGGCAGCGTTGAGGTCCCGTGTAGGGACAACGGGTTCTCAGATGGAAAGTCACTCAGGGCAGGCCCTTGTGCAAAGAGACCAGAACAGAAAACAGAGAGATCAGGTCGGGGACCCTGCATCAGGCGGCAGCACCCCAGTAACAGGGTGAGGACGTATGGACAAAACAAGGCGCCTGGAAAAAAACATTCAATCTTGGCATGACCCCTTCAGTGCCAGGCAGCTCACCTCTGGCTCTGACCCTGGGCTGCCCTGCTTGGTCTGTGGGCAGCGCGGTCTCCCTGCAATGCCACTGGCCAGAGAGCCACCCTGCAGCACGAGGGACCTGCCGGCCACAGGCAAAATGACCCCACGGCTAAGATGCTTCAGTTTCCAATTCTGGCTGAAGGAATCTGGCAGCATTGCAATGCAATTCCCCTCCCCCCATGCACCACACCCCTTCTGTCCGCTTTTGCAAGCCAGCAGCCTGACTTGCCAAAGCCTCAGCTCCAGGGAGGGACGCTTCTCATCTGCTGCCTCCCTAATCTCACCAGGACCTCAGTGCGTCAAGGGGCCAGCTCCTTCCCCCCGGCCATGCTGGAGGGATTAGTGTGTCACTCCTGATGTCTGGCAGACTCTGGGAGTTCCCGCCAGAAAGACACAGGGGAGGCAGCTGCTGCAGCAGCGTGAAGAAGGCCCAAGGCGGCTAATTGCTCTAGAATAAATGCGGCCCTGGAAACTGCTTTTAATCCTCCGTGCAGGATTTTTTATATTTAGCGGCGATTTCATCAGCCCATTTGCAACCCTCCCCTGCACCCCCAAGCTGCAGCAGCCTCGGGGCACACGGATCAAACACGATTATGGAAGGAGCCCGAACCTGCAGATGTCATTACCAGATTCTCGCCTGTCAAGCCATCCTGAGCCATGCCTCCCCCCGCAGGGCTCAGAGCCCAGGCAATGCCTCAACTGGAGGGGCTGCTCTGAAGTCAGCCTCCAATAGCGCTGGAGCATCTTTCTGTGCCAGCCAACCAGCTGATGAGAAAGCATGGAACTCACAGCCCTACCAGGCGTCATCTGGGCCACCCCCCTGGCCAGCGCAGGAGCGTTCCCTGCATCCGTTTCTAGAGCTCTGTACAGCTCAGCGGTAAAACGTCTCCAGTGATGGAGCTTCCACTGCTTCAACAGAGGGATCTGGCAGCTCATTAGTCCTCCATGCAGGAGAGGCTGGGTGTGATGTGGTCACATCTCATACTCTAGCAGGAGCAAATGTCTGCATGGCACGACCCCATCAAGGCCATGCATCAGAACTGGAACGAGACAGCTCTCACGTGCCAGCATGAATCAAGCCTAGTCTTTTCTGCAAACCCTGAACAAATGAGGATTTATACCCATTTACAAACATTAACCCTTAAAGGGCCTAGAACTGGATGAGTGGAAGCTAGCAGAAATGCTACGGGATCTGGCGGATGGCCACAGCCAGCTGGTACGGAGACCCAAGCTACTGTTAGCAGCCTTAGTGCCAAAAGAGAGAGAGTGGGAGATAATTACGCCTAGCTCTTATCTAGCATTTTTCACCTGTAGATCTCAAAGCCCTTTATAAAGGAGGTCAATAACATTATCCTCATATTACGGGTGGAGAAACTGAGGCACACCCAAAGTCACCCACTAGGTCAGTGGCAGAGCCAGGAACAGACCCCCGGTCTCTCAAAGCCCAGACCAGTGTGCTATCCACTAGGCAACAATACCACCCCTTAGGGGCAATGGTGGTACAATATCCTAGGACAAATGCAGCGGCCTGACACATCCACTGCGAATGCAGCACCAGAGGAAACTCCCAGCCATCTGAGCGGAGCGAGGTGCTTCTGTTCTGAAAACCTGGCCACTGTTCTGCACCTGGCCACTAGTGCAGAATCAGGAGCTGAGAGCCCGTTTGAAAATCAGGCCTCCGCCAGGGCAGGGTAGTGAATGCTGCAGGAGAGCATCAGGGAAGGAGGCAGTGCAGTTTCTTCCCAGAAGGGGTGGTCACTTAGGACAGCACCCCCATTAATGGTGCCCCCAAGCCCCTGAGCTCCGGAGTAACCGTAACCACTCGAACCTCATTCCATTCCCTTTGCGGCTGGTCCCATGTGCGCTGTCCCTCCTCCCCTGCTCTCCATCCCATCACGGGGCGGGGATGGGACACCTCTTTTCACCTCTCCTTTTGACACATCCAGGTCTATTTATGTCATCGGGGCTCCTTCGCACCGTATGAAGGCACCTTCCAGTTGCCCAGCGTAGCTGTTTTTTCCTAGCTTGAAACCCAGTCCTACTGGCTTTCCGATTCTCTTGGGGCTGCCAAGCTGAGCAAGATGCCTCAGCAGAGGAACAGCCTTTCTGTGAATGGAGCCAGGGTTGGGGAGGGGATAACCAATCATTTTGTTTGAAACGCAGACCAACTTCAGGATGAGGGCGGGGGTGCAGGTCTTACTGCAATTGGTTTCCCGGTCACTTGCTTTGACAGGGCTAATTGAAGCCTGCCTGTGGCCCACACACCCTAAAATAACAGGGGGCGCAGCCTCGCATTAACCACACTACCAGGGAACAGATGGAAGATGGGATTTATCCAGCTGGACTCAAACCTGCTCCCCCCTATTTGTGGATGGGAGCGGAGGCTGCTCAGTCTTTCGCAGGAGACACTCTTCTCCTCCCTATCCAGGATCTAGTCATGTCACCTCGTCCCACTCGGTGGGAGCAGTGGGCCTGGTATTTCAGAGCTCCACCTCCCCCCTGATAAGACTGCCAGCAAGCAGCCCCGCTAGCCCCCTCCGCACCAGACCCGGCCAGCACGCAGCTGGACTGGAGACTTGGCATTGCACAGCTGGCCTCATGCAAGGGCGGATGCACGTCTGGACACTATGCAGCTGGACAGCACACAGCTGTCAGGAGCCACCTCCCCACAGGCCTTCAGCATGCTATCCCCGGATCTAGGAGTGTGGGGGAGGGGGGGGGGCGCGGAGTTTCTTCAGTTCTTCACTCCTCCTTGCTCAGCTTTAACCTTCTCCTTCAGAGCCCCCTTCTGTAATTCCAGTACTTGGTCCCACCCGCCAGCCAGGTGACAGTCTCTGGGGCTGGACCCATCCGAGACAAGTCAGGGTTACAGCTTTCCGACACCCTTCCCCTGTAGTCAGACAGGCAGTCAAGCTGTCTGCAGCAAAGCTCCATGCAAAGCTGAGCCCCACACCAGCCCTCAGGAGGTAGCTTGCAGCTGCGAACACCTCGCTGAGGTGAGCTGCTGGCTCTGGAGGGGTCATGGGCAACGAGCCGAGATGCCATGGCTCCACTGCTGTGCCTACAGATCCCGCAGTGCAGCAGTGGGATGACTAGGGAGGAAGCTTTCTCCAAGGGGTTTAGCTTTTGCATCCCAAGGTCACGGGGGTCGAAGGGAGAGACCCAGTGTTTCACTGGCCCATTTGGGTTTCTTAAGTCCCTCCCTGGTCATGAGAAATGGAGACACCGTCCCTCCAAAGTATGGGTGCATCGCCATTGGCAAAGGACGGCTCAAATATGCCCCCACAGCCCGAGCCCAGGGGCCCTCTGGGATGACACAGGCAAACAGGATGCCTGCTCTGATCTGAGCCTGCCTGCCTGAAGCAAGCAACAGCTCCTTGGCTTGGTGATTCCAGTACCACATGAGATTCCTTCCTCTGGCAGCAAACACCCCCAGGCCAGGGCCAGCGTGAGGGGGTAGCAAACAGGGCAATTGCCTGGGGCTCCACGCCACAGGGGCCCCATGAATTGAAGTTACATCTTATCTACAGAGTCACTGTGGGTAAATGTCATGCGCCTGTTACAGTAATGTAGTCTCTAAAAATGGAAATAAATCGCACTAAAGCAGCGATTTTCAAACAGTGGGGGTGCACCTCCCTAGAGAGGAATACTCGTGGGGGGAGAGGAGGCGGCGATGCTGGGGGACTCAGGTGTCAGCCGTGGTCAGTGGAGCTTGGGCTGGCAGAGGCCCACTCACCTTCCTGCAGCCGTGGTCCTCCTCCTCCTCCTCTCCCCGCTGACTCACCCGGCCAGGCTTCTTACAGATAGAGGGCAGCGTCTGGTTACACGGGCTGTCGTTCCACCTCCCTTCCTGGAGAGGATGGCAAAGAGCAGGTCAGGCAAAAGGTAGATCACAGCAAATGCAGCTCTCAAAGGACCAGAGATGGGATATTTTCAGTGGCAAGCTTGGGTAAGTCCCACCGACCCTGTGCTTCCGTCCCATGCTGCTCTACATTACCCCATCATTGTGAATCCCCCCTTCCCTTTATCTGTCCCCAGTACAGGGTCTGATCTTGCAGAGAACCTCTGGTTGATTCAAATCCAGCTTAGGAGGGCAGTGGCTCCTGTTGCGTGGCCTGTGTGACAGGCGTTTGGTGGCACTCGGTCCGGTTCTCAGTGGGTCAGCTGCCCACACATTACAATCACCACCGGAAAGGGCCCCCTTGTCAGCAGCCTCTGCAGGAGAAGGCAAGGAATGAGTCGGTCACGGAGACCACCCTCGTGCTCAGGTTTAAGGGGCACTGGTGGCACACTGCTGTCTGTGCCACACTCTTAGATGGACAGAGCTCGCTCCAGTCTCCGGGGCTGTCGGCACAGAGCTTATACCCATCTATCTAGGCTCGGCGGGATTAGATTTTGACCAGTAAATGTCAGTAAACGCTGATTTCACCAAGCGCACACAAACCAACAAAAAACTATTTCTATCAATTAGTAACTGAAATTTACAAATAGGCAAAGTAAGAAAAACGCTGCTTGGAAACTTACTAGGGTTTGATGTAAGGATATTTACAATGTACCACTCTGACATGCGAGGTTGACAATTAGTGTTTTGATGGTTACAAAGCTTAACTTCTTGAATCTCAACCTCTACAGTCATTAAATAATTGTTGTCTGACCCCCAAGTAATTTCCCGCAGCTGTAAAAATACTTAAAAATAAACATCGAGCTCTGTTAAGGTTTAAAATATGTATAGATTGAATTCTGCCAAGCTCCAATTACTCCATTCCACCCCTGCGAATTGGGTAGGAAAGGTCCCACATCCTGTCCCATGCCTCCTCCACGATCAGTCCTCACCGGTCCCCAGATAGTCACACAGTCCTCCAGGCTGTCTCGGAAGTTGTTGGGCTCAAAGGGGTGCCAGTACGTGAACCTCACCGGCGTCCCGTCTGACCACTCAAAATTCATCTGCAGCTTGAGGTCGTTCAGGCCAATCCAGAGCTCCTCAACATCTGCCAAGCAGAAAGGGGAAGAGCAGGTCAGAGTCCAGCTCTGGTGTCTGGGGCGAACCTCACCCTACTGAAGCACAGTAGCACTTTGGCACAAAGAGAAAAGTCTGCCCCTCTGAGCATTCATGGATCAGATGAGCTTCTCACAAGTTACAAGCCACGTTGGCTGTGAGCTGCCTGGGACAGGGACTGGCTTCCTTGTTAGCTGTTTGTACAGCGTCTAGTGCCATTGGGCTCTGATCCTCAACTGGGATTCTTAGGGGTTACAGATAAACAATAACGGTCAGAATTTCTGAGACATCCAAGGGAGTTAAGTGCACAGTTTCCAGAGCCAAAGTTCTTTTAGGCTCCTTTGAAAATCCAAGCCAACGATAACAATATTACATGCAAGACAAATTCATTCAAAGAACATTAGGGTAGCGAAGTCAAACACTCAAAAGTTAAGCCATGACAGAATTAAAGCTGCCCATACAACCTTCTTGTTGGTCCCTTTGTGCGTACTTCCAAGTCTCCTCTGCTATTGTAACCCATGCCAGCTAGATTAAAGCTAACACCAGTATGCCTGCCTGCTCAGCAATCACGCCTTTATTTGTGGGGAAGACACAGCCTGCATTACTTGGCTGCAATAGGACATTCTGACATGCCAATGGTGATTCAAAACTCTGCATTAAACTCATCCTTAGAGTAGATACATTGACCTGGGTTGGGAACACAGGACTCAGTTTGTACTCGACAAGAAGAGTCCTTTCAAAAGGACATGCCTTGCCTTGGCTAATAATGAATAAATACTCTGCACGTCTGTTCTTGTGGGGAACGGTCTGAAAGTGTTTTACAAATGCTTCTCCGAGGTAGGTTATAGTATCACTGCACTCCATAAAAAGCAGCCACCTCCTGGATGGAACGTGGTGGCTATTTAACAGCACACAGGAGCATTATTACAGAGCAAATTTAGGACAAAGATGTGTAGACTAAAACTGTATCTAACTGAAACTGTTGGGGGAAGCTTTCCCTAAGCAGGTACCCAATTTGGAATCAGTCAGGGCAATCCCTATTCTTAAAAGAGTGCCAGGAGATCTTTAATAACCACTAGTGGTCCAGGGCCTCAGTTTTACATCTCATGGAAACAATGCCATCACCAGAAGCACAGTGCCCGCCACCTTCCCCCTGGGGCATTGGGTCAGTATCGACTCAAAGAGAATGGGGCCATTTCTTTTTATTCCTTATTGAGATTAATGTATGAAATGTCAGTCATTGCCCCAGCAGATAAATGATGCACTTAATACATGTTAAGTGCTTCTTGTACTATCTCTGATAGATTCATAAGACGTCAGGGGATGATACTTTCTATAGCACCTTCCATCTACAGATCTCAACCTCATTCACAGACTGAATTAAACTACCTTCATAATCCCAGAGTCAGAGAAGCATCCCCAACCCCATTTCACAGATGGGAAAACTGAGGTGGTGGGAGGGACTTATCCACAGCCACACAACAAGCCAGCATTAGAGCCAGGAACAGAGCCTATTATGGGCCAGATCATGATACCTCTACTCACTCTGAGTAGTACTTTCCTCCACTAGTAGCCTCACTGGGACCACTCCTGGTGCAAGGCATATTACAGAGAGGAAAGACTGTCCAGTAGTTACAGCACTCAGCAAATGCAGGTTTAAATCCCTGCTCCAGCCATGGCCTCCCTGCGTGACCTTGGAGAAGTCACTTAGCCTCTGTGGGCCTCAGTTCTCCATCTATACAACGGGGAGATTGGCTCTGCCCTGCCTCACTGGGGTGAATGCATTAGAGCGTGAGGGGCTGAGCTAGTCATAGGGGCTCTAGAAGTACCTTTGGTAGATATCTCACGTGGATGCAAACACGTAAAGGTGAATATGAACATGTATGTGCAGCACAGAACCATGCACCTGCAGGTACTGTGCCAGTGAAGCTATGGGCTCCCCCCGCCACGCACATTCCAAAAGAACCTATTCACAGCTCTGATCCGGGTCCCTAGCGTGTCCCCAGGGCGACAGAGAGCAGATCTGCTTTAACCCTACCTTGCTTGACCTGTTTGGTGACAAACTCCAGCTCGGAGAGCGTGTGGATGCTCACCAGGTCCCCACCACCGCGCAAGCAGGTCTTCTTCGCGTCTTGCCAGCTCTTCTTCTCGCCAACCAGCCGGTAGCAGCTGGACTGGAAGGACTGCCAGGTAGGCTCACAATCAACCTTCACCTCCGACCAGGAGTCTGCAGGGACCCAGAGCAGACTGCTAAGGAGCCTTGTTGCTAACTTCCCGCATTGCTCCCTTCTAAGCCTGTTCTCCTCCACGGTGCCAGTGGCGTCCAGCCACGAGTGCACGGTCTGTGTTAGAAGTGGCAGAGCCCCCAAGTAGCAAGAGGGTCTGGAAATACACCAGACCGGAGTTCCTCAGCCCTGTGGTTCTGCTGTCGAGGGACAGGAAGGGGAGTTGCACGGATCACTTATGAAGTGGCAATTGTTCCCTTGGCAACGGGCCAGATTCCATCGCCAACTAGCATGTTCTCAGCAATTCCCTCCTCCCTACGCTGTGAGCCCCCACTGCCATCCTCCCCGCAAGCAATCTGAGTGCTCCATGAATTCACCCGGGGATGGTGCGCTCCCCAACTGGCATCTTTACACCAGCACCTGGATCAACTGACTTCACAACAGCTTCAGGGGCTTCCCGCAGTTTAAGAGCACTGAGGTTCTCTCTTCTTAAACCCCTTTTTCCTACTCCCACCAAGGGGGTGCAAATCAGTCAGCCCAGCTCACAGCCTGCAGGACAGTAGCGACTGAAAGCTACAGCCACGTGGCAGCTTTTTGCTGGACTATATATAGGCCCCTATCAAATCCACAGTCCATTTTGATAAATGTCATGGTCACAGCGTCTACAAAAAAATATTGAATTTTACAGTTTGAGATATTTAAATCTTAAATTTCACAGTGTTGTAACCGTGGGAGTCCTGACCCAAAAGAGGGTTGGGCGGGGGTTGAAAGGCTATTATAGGGAGCAAAGCTGTACTGCCACCCTTACTTCGGCACTGCCTTCAGAGCTGGGCAACCGGACAGTGGCGGCTGCTGGGCAGGAACCCAGCTCTGAAGGCAGCGCTGTTGCCAGAAGCAGCAGAGAAGTAAGAGTGGCAATACTGTGGCCCCCCTACAATAGCCAGATTTCACTGGGGAGACCAGATTTCTCGGTCCGTGATGTGTTTTTCATGGCCGTGAATTTGGTAGGGCCCTACCTAAAGGCAATGAGCATGGTGGGCTGCAATCCAGTTCTCAGTGGATGGATGTCCACATTGCATGAACTGCCACCACCACAATCAGCCTTGTCACATAACTTAGGCTGCTCTGTGTTTGCACAGCGCCTAGCGCACTGAGGTCCTGGTCTAGGACTGGGACTCCTAGGGGCTATCCCAGTTCAAAAAGAATTGTTAAAATAGTAACAAAACAACAACAGCATGCTGACAGCCCCATCAGAAACAGCCAGAGAAAGGCCATGCTAGTAAGAAAAAATAAATCTCTTGCGAAAACAGATGTACTGAATGGAGGAAAAAAACCAAAAACACCCACCAGATGAATAAAACATAGAAAACTGAGTGTGAGGAGAAGAGCCAGACACAGCATGGTGCATTGGCTGATTTATTATTTCTGACACAGCACTATCAGGTAGAAGGTTGTCAGAAATTGGCATTGGATGTTCAATATATTTCATGTTTGTTACAAAGCTGCCCTAGTGCAAGCTGTAGGAAAGCAGTGACAGATCAAGCAGCTGGCTTGGCACACATCTCAGCATGCCCATCCAGGTGGCAGGCCAGCAGCTTGGAGAATGCTTTCAACTCATCATAAGGTGGAGACGAGGCTGAAGTGCTGAGCCGCTGGGCGACCTGACCCACATGGAGCTGAGAAAGGAGTCACTCAAGATAACCATCAGCTACAAAGCAGAGGAATTTGCTCAATGATTTAGAGTGCCAGACTCCAAAGAAGTCTTCTGATTGGACAGCAGTAATGTCACACCCTGAGCGATGATGCCCCCTCCTCCCCTTGGAATACAATTAAAGTCCCATTTTGCCTCTTCTAATTTGCATTTCATAATTGCACCAAGCATCTCTAGGCTGTACCACTCTGGGGGCAGTCAGTTCTCTTCTTGTGTGGCTGAAAGGTAGGAAGCCACACACACCTGGGATGTGTAATCACCACCTTGCAGACAGAAGGCAGCAGAGATGAAAGGGGCCGGGAGGAAGGAGAGGAAACGAGTCGCATTTCCGTGGTGCACATTAGCATTCTGACAGCGTTCCACACGTATTGTATCCACGGTGAGACAAGCTGAACCTGCACCCTCCAACTCCAGTCATTTAAATGGGAGCTGGGGGGTTCAGCCCCTCTCAGGCTAGGTCTACACTGGGGCGGGGCGGGGAGTGTCAACCTAAGATACACAACTTCAGCGAATAGCGTAGCTGAAGTCGGCGCATCTTAGGTGGACTTACCTGGCTGCGAGGACGGCGGCAAGTTGACCACTGCCGCTCCCCCATCGACTCCGCTTCCTCCTCTCGCCGCGGTGAAGTTCCGGAGTCGACGGCAGAGCGATCGGGGATCGATTTTATTGTGTCTACACTAGATGTGACAAATCGATCCCCGATAGATCAATCACTACCTGCCGATCTGGCGGGTAGTGTAGACGTACCTTCAGTGTCAGGCCCTAAGGTCTTATGAAGGGATGGGGCAGATTCTCCACTGCTTTGCACCACAGGTCGTCACTGACACCTGCACAGAGCAATTCCAAATGGGGGCAAAACCATGTGATATTTTAATATATCCCAACTGCAGGAGAGGTGGGAAATAATCAAAAGAAACCAGTTTGGCAACTTCCGAGAGCTGCCCTGGTTTGTGTGATGGGCAAAGCTTCCCACTGGCTACCGGGGCAGTTCTCGTTCCCTCTGCAGGAGCTGATTGCTCATCCCTCGTCATAGGAAGAAACATGCAAGCCGCAGTGATAGATGCAATTCTGTACTTAGGGTTCTCAGTAAGTGGCCCCAGGAAGGGAAGAGTGGGAGAGACCGGACCCAACCGGAGGTGCAAGGTGGTGCAGAATCAGGCCCAATCCCTGCCTAGGATCTTAGAGTCTCATACCCAGAGGTGCTGAGCACCCTCCCTTTCTTTTTTCCTCCTTTTAAAAAAACCAACCAACCAATACGGACATCTGTGCAGAGTGCGTCCAGGATTTGGGGGGTGGGGGGGGGCCTTGTTTTGTTATCAAAGACAGAAAAAGAAAAGCTGTGGGGGAGAAGGAAAAATGTGAGATCTCTGGATACTGCAGTGCGGGCAGGCTCTCCAGCTCACCTGTCGTGAACGGATCGGAGGTGGCATTGGGTTTCTTCTTGCAAACATACGGCAGTGCAATGCTGCAGTCCCTGTTCTGCCAGCCCCCTGAAGATTCCGTCCGGATCACTCCACAGTTTTCTTCGCTGGGATTGTCAGGCTGGTCTACAAGCAGGAGTTGAGGGTAGGAGGAAGGGTAGGGAAAATATGAGCATTAGAGCCCATCCCCTGGATGAATACACAGGAGTTCAAATAGAAACCAGAGCAGAGGAACATGGTCCAGCTAGTGGACACTGCCAGATGCTTCAAAAAAATAGGGGTAAAACCCTATAATACTGCTTTTGGAGCAATACTATACAGCAGGGGAAATTTCTTCCTGACCTCAAACTGGTGATCAGCCTATGCCTTGAAGCATAAGCGCCTGGGGCCTCTAAAACCTCAGCTAGAGTCCTGGCAGGTGCTATTCTTATTCCCTAAAACTTACTAGGGTCTGATTTTCTGAAGTGCTGAGCATCCACAACTAATTTTGAAGTCAGTATTGAAAATCCAGCCCCCTAAACTACTTCCCCCAATAATATCCTGCCACAGCAATTGCCACAGGCTAAATACAGGCAGAGAAAAGGAAGGAACAACTTTAAGACATTGCCTTTAAAATTAATTGCCTGCCCCTGAGGGCTCGTCTCTTGGAATGCAGTAAACAGCAGCAGACAGCTGGCCTCTATTATACAGGACCATTCATTATTTATACTCCATGGCAAAAAGTTACATCAAGATGGAGTTTAGGCTGAGAGTTCGTAGCAGTAACTTAGGGGTAAAGATCATTACAAGGATGCTGGAATTATCCCCAAACCAAGCCTTGTGAGCCCAGGAAATTCAGAGTTAACGTTATGTTTCAGAGAAATCCAAACACGGTCAGAGATGGAAATACAGTTAAGGCACCTGAACAGCCTTAACTCTGCCCGGCCATGCAATAACCACAGCATTACAAATTAAAGCATTTTAGTATTTTGTGGTCCCAGATTAGATTAAATTAATTTTTAAGATATTTATTTTCTAGACTCTGTTTTCCCCCTTTATGGCACTTGGGTGAAATCCTGAGCCCACTGCACTCCATGGCAAAACTCTCATTGAAGTCAATGGGGCCAGGATTTCACCCCAGCATGAGTTTTCATGTAGCATGGAGCTCCATGTAACCATGGAGTCTCACCACAGCACATGGCCCAGACTTCTCTGGTCTCCAGTGGCACACAATTCCATGGCAGCTCCTGGCCCAGGCACACAGTTCCCTGGCATCTGGCAGCCCTGAGACCTGGTGCCTGGCATGGCCCCAATGTCCCCATTTCCACTCAGTCCCCATGCATCATGTGGAGCAGAGAGAGGTGATGTAATTCCACAGACGGCAAAGTGCTGCTGCCACATATGCGCCTGCAAATGAGCCTGCCTCTTAAATCCTGCAGGATCCTGGACCATCTCTCCTTAGCCTTCTGGGGCAGGACTCTGGGATTTGCCACAACACAACAGAGGATCTCTATGACCCCCTCTCTTCTGCCGTGCTACCTGTGGATAGCATCTACATCTGCCTTTGTCTCCCTCCTGCTGTGAGTTTGTCAGGACCTCACCCCACTGCAGGACGCTGCTCCCCATCTGTATCACTCTTTACCCCTCGGCCATACTTACCGCTCTCCCAGTTGAGGTACTTCAGGGGAGAGTTGTCTGACCATTGCCAGCCCCCGTTCATATCCAAGTCGTTGAGCCCGATCCAGAGGGTGGAGCTGTATCCTGTCAGCAGCCCTGGGACAGAGAGAGGACGCTGGTGTCAGACACCTCCTGTTCTGGGAAGGCCTCACAAGTAACACAGCTCTAATCTAGCTGACACAACAGGGTCCCAGCATCAACTTACAAACACGGCTCCTTCCAGACCCGGGTCCACGGCATACAAACTGCCACTGCAACCGGGGCCGCTTGCCCCCCTCATCCGCGGGCAGCAGAGACGACAAAGACCAGAAGAGCCAAAGAGACCGAACTCCCCCGTCAGCCTGAGGACTGGGTGGGTGAAACCGGCCCTCCTGCTACTGCCCTAGCTGTCTCTCTTCTGTCACTAAAAACATCACTCGCGCTTCTTCCCTGCTCAGAGTGCTGACGACTCCAACGGCCTCTTCCACATAGTCGCCCACATGCATAGGAAATACAACAGCTGCGGCCCACGCGCTAGTGGCACGGCTGCAGCCTGCCACTGGCTGTGTGGGCATCGCCTCCCCCCCACGGACTGCAGCAGGAGGAACACACGCACAGCTGCAGACAGAAGCTGCTCACAGGGTGTCAGTCACTCTAGTAGGATAATGGGGCATATCCCTACATCTGGGCAGCAAGCTCCCGTCTCGCTGGGTCACACAGACCCTCCAGGCAACCTGCCCAGCCTCACCTTGACGTGGTTTGCTAAACACCCATGTACCTCTAGAGGCCGCCAGACACCTCGTTAGGCAAACGGGCATAGCCACCTTGGCAGGTTCTCCAGCTGCACAGCCTGCTTCCTGCCAAGTTCCAAGCTACAGCCGTGTCCTGCCACACCCACAGGTCTCTAAAGGGTCCCTCTGGCAAGGACCCACTCACTCACTCTTGGAAGGGGGTTAATATTGAGGTTAATGAGCATGGGCGACGGTAGCATAGGTAGCGGAAGGCTGTGCCTCTCCAAACAGCCTGATGTGGCTCTGCCCACGCTCTGTCCCCAGATCCCCTCCTGCCTGCTTCCAGTTCCCTTCCCGCGCTCCTGTGGCCAAGAAGCTAGGGCAGGCAGGCGGGGGTGCACAAGGCTTGGGAGCGCTGGGGCCATGTCATGCTACCCATCCGTCTGGCACTGGGACCGTGTTGTCTGCCTGGCGTGCCAGGGCTGGAGGTGCACGGGGAATGAGGGAGGACAGTAGCCATGGGAAGGGTGCACTCTGGGCTCTGGTGGGGGAGGGAGGGTGGAAGGGGGAGGGCGAGACCTGACCTTAGGCAGAGGGGTGAGGGCTAGCTGCCCCCAACAGTGCGTTCACTTGCTGCCCATGTTAGTGCTCTATGAAAGACTTCAGCAAAGAGCCGAAGAGCCCAGGGCAGCGCTAGCCAACAGCTCAATGGCAGGTTTATAAAGCATCTCCCATTCAGGCTTCCCAAAGCATCCAAATCCTGCACACCACTCCCACCCCTTTCTACGGTATCCACGCCCAGCCAGCACCTGCCTGGCCTGGGGGACACCACCCCACTCAGAGCAGCGAGAACCCAGAAAAATCTACTCCCACCCAGCAGACAATGAGCTGATTTGCCTTACAGCTCCATGCACCGTTTTGCAGCAAGCTGTAGGTGAACGTGCACAGCGATGCTACGGTGAGGGCACCAGGACGTGTTCCAGGAGAGGGTGCTGATGCACCTGTAGTGTTGAGAGGCCAGGGGTCGTCACTACTGAATGGCCCGGCGGCCAGCGCAGAGGAGAGCACCACACTGCCCCTGTCCATACAACCCTGGTGTTTGCTGAGGATGCCCTCGCTGAGGCGAGGGCGGCCTATCCCTAGGGCGAAGCTCGCCTACAAGGAGGCCAAATGCCGGCACTAACTGGTACCTCCACATCCCCTGCCAAGGAGTCTTAACTAGGGCCCCCCATTCCAAGCACCCCTTCCTTCCCCACGCCGGCCCTGGAGGGGCAGTGTAGACTCACCATTGATGTAGGTCTGCTCGTGGATCTCGGTGATACTCAGCAGGTTGGCCCCCTGCTGCTTGCAGCTGCTCCACGCCTCCCGCCAGGACAGGGTGGACTGGAAGTTGAACTGGTAGCAGCTGTTGGTCAGGTGATCCTTGTCCCAGAAGGTCTCGCAGTCGTTGCCTATGGGGATTGATGGGAAGTGGGGCAGGGAGAGCCGGGGGTTAACTCTGACCTGCGCGCAGAGCTCCCTGGAGAGCCAGCGGCAGGCGGGCACGTGCCACTAATGACCTGTAGTGCAGCTTCCCTTAGGCTTCCTTCTCATTACAGAGGTTGCAATTTTCTTCCAGGGACACCGCAAAGGCAGGCCGTACCCACTGCAGACCCAAAGGGCTTAGGGCGGTCTCTGACTCTGGCCAGGTGCAAGACCATGGCAAACATCTGCTTGCTACGCTGCATGCAACTGGCCATTACCCCCTTCTCTGAGCCAGGGTTACAGAGCATGATTAACCCTGTGCCCTGCACTGGGCACCTTGCTCTGCCAGGTGTCCCTCTGACTGCCTCAGGACTCACGCAGTTTGGGGCCAGTCGAGTTGAGGAAGGGTCGCAGAATTCAGCTGGGAATCCACCCCCTCACCAGTGCCAAGATGGTATCCCCCATTCAGCTGTATCCCCCACCCCCTCACCAGTGCCAGACTGGTATCCCTGACACAACCCTTCCCTCTGCAATGCCAGGCTGGCATCACCCAAAGAGCCACCTCCACCTGGTACCAGGCCAGTTACTGGACGGGCCAATCGCCACTCACTCTTAATGGGACAGAAGCCCCATCGTTCATCTTTGCCATAATCCTGCGTGGTGGCACACCACACATGCCCATCCTCCCGGCCTGTGCTGGTGCAGTCGTGGAACCACTGGTTGTCATACTTGAAGGGGATGGTGCAGGGTTTCCCATGGGAATTGCCTTGGATGGTGTAAATTTCTGCAGAGAGAAAGAGTGAGAGAATCCTCCCCCTAGCTCGGCCTCTCTTCCTGAGGGACAGAAGGCTGCTGAGGGAAAATGCAATGCAGAGTCCCTGACCCCACCATCATACCTTCAGACAGTGGGACCACTGGGTGCAGCACTGAACTTAGTCTCAGCCCCTTCTCCCCACTGCAGTTCTACAGAACGGCCTCTGCCAGCCCTAGATTTATTATTCTCCCCTTACCAACCCACCCCAGATCTTCCTGCTTTGTTTGTTTGAGCTTTTGGAACCCCTGAGGCCCGACTCTCCATTGCTCTGCACTTGGTGCAAAGCTACTGCTGATTCACACCCACTCCACACTAGCATAAAGAATGACCCAAGATGAAGGGCAGCGGAGAATCGGGCCCTTAGACTGTGTCCACACTAGCACTTTTGGTCGGTAAAACTTTTGTCAGCCAGGGGTGTGAAAAAACACACCCCAACCTACGTAAGTTACACCGGGAGACCTTCCAATGGTGCAGCTGCACTAGAACAGCTGTAAAGTCGCTAGTGTAGACAGAGCCATAGAAGCTGGAGTTTAATTAGGTTTTCACTGCAGGATTCCATTTGTTTCCAAGGGTCTCGGCAGGACGGTGCCTTAAATAACATCGTCATCATCCTGTTTGCCGGTGCTTTGAGATCCTAGGAAGGAAAGATGCAAAATTCTATGGAACATTCCGCTACTTGTATTTCAACTCCCCTGCAGCTTTGGTACAGACCGTTCATTCGTGCAGTGCACAGCTCCCTGGGAGTCAGTCATGCCATTAGCACAAATTTTGACTATATTTATGGGAGGAAAGAAAAATGATTTTAGAAACCCTTATATGTTCTTCCCCCTAGGGATTTCCCAGGCAGCCTGGCCCCTATCCTGTAATGAGACAGACCCTTTTGGAGTCTATTCAAGCCAACAGAATTGGACAAGGGGTGCATGCTAAGGGCCCAATCCAATTCTCATGTATGCTGGCTAGAAGACAGACTTGATGCAAGATATACAGCACCTGGCACAATGGGGTCCTACTCCACGACTGGGCTCCTAGGGGCTACCACAATACAAATAAATAATCCTCCTTTTTGGCCCTAAAAATCTAGGAAGTCAATGAGAGTCTCTCCATTGACTTCAATGGGAACTGGATCAGGCCCTAGCAGATACCAGTGCAGGATCGGGGCCGTGTGCTGTCAGCTGTTTGGGGCAAGGGCTGTTTTATTCAACTCTGGTTAACAAACAATAATAATGATGATAAGACTGAAGACCTCATTTCAAATAGTAATAATGGGCACATGGCTGAATTCTTGCTGACTCCGAGACCCCTACAGCACCTACCACAACAGAACTCTGATCTCAGTAGGCGCCTCTGGGCTCTACTATGATCACAGAACAACAGAGAAACAACCAGAGATCATGGGGATAACGCAGAACCACAGAGCCCTCCCCAGGCATTACCAGAGTAGGGGCTGGAGCACAAATCTTCATGGGTGGTATAAACGCTCCACTGCCCGCCGCGTGCCTGATCTCCTCTCTCGGCAGGAGCCAGGGAGAGGTTCCCTGCCTTGGCGTTCAGATACTGAGAGAGATGCTCCCCTAAGCTCCGGCAGCTCCACCTCATGTTGACGGACTCGCGGTCGCACTCGTAGGTGGCCAGTGACTGCACCGCTGCGGTGGAGTTGATGCCCTGCCAAGCAACCCCAAGGCACTGCATGGTCCCGAGGTTGAAGAGTCGGTTCCGGGAGACCCATTTCCACTGCTGGGCTGGGGCGCTGACGTTGCAGGATTTAGAGACCTTCACTAGGGTGTCCTTGGTCTCCAAGCAGCCCTGCAGCCTGCTGTTGTAAATCAGAAACACCTTGGAATCTGGAAGACAAAGAGAGTAAAGACAGTGAGAAACGATTAGGCCCTGATGTGAACGTGAGCAGCTTCTGCTGTGACACCTGCCTGGACAACAATTACCAGGGCAGTCAATTCCTCTGCTGCGTTGTACAGCGCCTAACACAACAGGGCCTTGCTCTCAGCACGCCCTCTGGGGGATACTGTAACATACACAGTAACAACAGCTGGACTGTGGGTCTGCTCTTGTATAATATATCACACTGCTTTTCAGGGCACTCATGTCTTGGGGTGATGGCTATTTATTCCTTAGTCTCTGCTGCCTAACAGGATAATGAGGAGGTGCATTTTCCCCCACCGACTTGCACAGAAGGATCTCCAAGTGCTTGAAAAACAAGAATTAAGCTTCACAGGATGTCAGCAGGTGAGTTTTAGGTATTAGTAAAGATACAAAGATCCTGGCAAAAAGAAATTTCTTTAACAGGGAAATTAAAGTGTCATTAAAACCCTGAGCTTGCACCGATTGCTCTGACTTCACTAACTGGCCCCAACAACTCAACTGGCCTGTTTAAAGGATGCTAGGTTGCCTTATAACAATGGATTTTAAACTAGCTTTCCACCACTGTAAATACAGCCCAGGTCTCTCTCTTCTTTAGCCAATTCGTTCAAGTCTGAAAAAATATAGCTATGCGGGGAAATAAAATGGCGTTCATCACTTTTATGCACATCTGGGGCCTAGTTTAAAAAAAAAAATATTGGCACACACACAGTACTTTGGGGAAGGTCTCACGAGTTCGGCCCTCCTGATGGAAAACACTCTCGGAAGCAAAGCGAACGACTCATGATACGCGGTGTTAGTTTTTCTTCTCTTTTCCTTATTCTCCATGTCATGTTTGAGGTTTGGTCTTTCTATGCCTTGTTTGTGGGGCTACATTGTACATTTTTTAGTGATTTTCAAAGCGGCCGCAGGACGGAGAGGCTCGATTCAATGGGAACGGAGCGCCTAATCCCAGCCTAAATGAGTTTTGATCATTTGACCATTGGGGAAATACTGGAGGGAAAATGAGTTGCTCAAGACCCCACACGCTACAAGTAAATCTATACTGCAGTTATGCAGCTTGTGTAGACGGACACCAGAGCTAGCCTGGGTATCACAGCAGTATGAGTTTGAGCACAGACTACTGCCTAATTATCCAGGATTCCTGGCAGACACGCACAGCCTGTAACAAAGCTTCAAAGACAGCTACATGAGCCGCAATCACACCCTGTAACAGACGTCCCTAAAGTCAACGGCTGAGCTAGGAAGAGAACCAAGGAGTACCGACCCTGCAGAAGCACCACTCTCTTAAGATAAGTGACACTCTCAGATAGTTGCAGATTGAAACATGACCGCCCTTAGAACTCTCAGAGCTAATAAAACCTTTGTTTTGTCATTGCTAAGGTTGCATTAGAATATAGCCTACCCGCCCAAAACCTTGAAAGCAGGAAAATTAATTCTGGGACATGCCTTCCACACTCCCTGCCACTTTCCCATTGGTTACAACACCGTCAACAACACGACAACCCTCCACAAGACTCTCACTTCCACCTCCAACAGATACTCAAAAGCACAATTTACTGTGTCTGCACTGAACGGTCTCTCTACTGGCAGCTTCAGACTCCGGTGTATCCATGGGCCAGCGTGCCCTGCCGTCACTGAGTGGTCCAGTCACTTGGGAAGTGAATCTGCCTAAAAAACCCTGCTTGGTTTGTGTTAGACTGCAGCTTTCGAGAACTGTGTGAAAATCAGAGGAAACCTACATTTCTCACCAGCTGATGTGCTATGACGTCACTGCTAATGCAGTGGGCTCATCTGGGTGCATTTGTCTCCACCCCCCATCCCCAGTTATAAAGGAGAACGTGCCAAGCTAATACTGTATTAATCTGCATGAGAGGAGCAGCATGTGGCATAGAGCGCGGAATAGAGCATTTCAAATGTCTTGCAAAAGGGGCCGAAAAAACCCAAGACTTTCCAGTAAAAATTTTGAAAAGGAGCGATTTTGGAACTCTGTTCTGGTTTTAATCAACTTATTTTTCCATCGCGAAAAAAATGAATCCTACTCAAGGTTTATACTCTATGGTTAGGGTTTAAGGGAGAGGGTTTATCATCATTTTAATAAGATTTTTACAACAATAATAAAATGTCTTCAAACTTCTATTAAACTGACATTTCCACTCCAAATTAACTATGCTCTTGCAACCAGTTTGCATAACGAAGTTGCAAACAGCTCACAGCATTTAAATAACGTCGTTTTAAACTGACTTGCTGTTGCAAAAATTTTTATAAAATGCTTCTGTTTTTGTAGGACTTAACTATAAATACCATTTTGCGTTCCTCAAGAAGTGATCTAACAGTCCAACTCCCAAGTAGAGATAACACCACAAAGGATATTAAAGTAGGGTCATGTCTACACGGAGCCGTTGTGTGGATTCGAAGGGTATGAACGGCAGAGCACAAACAGCTGCACTGTAATTGCAGTGTGTGGATACTGCTGGCACAAACGAAAAGCAGCGTTCATACAGAGCAGGTCAGAATGACACTCTCTGATGGGCACTGCAAATCAGACCCCGTGAGCGGCACTGCAGCACAGTCCAGACAAGCCCAAGGAAACAAAACAAAATAAAGTGTTAATGTCAAGCTTCCATTGGAGGGGGGAATAAAAGAAAAATCAATGTTTGCTAAGTGGAAAAGGATACAGATTTGAAGAGAAAGAAGGATTGGTTTCTTTCTTTGAGAGAAGTTTCATACACGATGGAGAGAGGAAAAAAATAACTTAGACTAAGATTTAATCATAGGTATTTTTAATAAAAGTCATGGACAGGGTCAGGGGCAAAAACCAAAAAAAATCATGGCCCGTGACCTGTCCATGACTTTTACCATAAATACTCGTGATTGAATCTTGGGGGGGATACTGTGAGGAGGGTGCTGTGTGGGGAGTGAGCCCATAGCACCAGCTGTGAGGAGGAAGCCTGTGGCATCAGCTGTGGGGGGAGCCCCGGGGGGCTTGCTGCCACTCTAGCCATGGTGATGGGGGGAAGCCCCAAGGGACGTGCTGCTGCTCCCGCTGGGGAGCCCCGGGGGCCCACTACTGCTGCGGCTACCACTGGGTGCGGGGATGGGAGCCCCGGGCGACAAGCTGCTGCAGAAGTCACGGAGGTCGCAGGAAGTAACGGAATCCATGACTTCCGTGATCTCCGTAACAAACCCATAATTTTCAAAGTCGATTACTTAAAGTCAGGCACCCAATGCTAGATTCAGGCATCAAATAAGCATTCCGATTTTTAAGATGCTCGCTGTGATGCTGGCAGACCAGGTGCTTGCCCATACCAAGGCCTTGCTGAATGCTGACAAATGCTTAGCTAGAAATCAGTCTGGCCCACCTGTGTGTTAGGACTGCTAAAATAGATGTTAGTGTTTAGACCTGATTAAATGTTTGTAGGCTGCTACATGTATTGATCTCGCTTATGACACCTGCGTCCCTCGGTATAAAGTTATACTGAGGGTTTGCAGTGTGAACCTCTGTAACTGTGTAACACCCCAAACAGGAAAGAAGCACTAATTAATGTAGAGTGCAGGGCCTGCCCACAAGAAAGCCTATTGAAACCAAATGAGCCATTGGGAAACACCGAAAGACAAAGACTTTGTTGATTGTGTCCTCTTCATATGAAGAGGAAACCAGTGCAAACATTTGTCCCATCAGCTTGGACTCTGGGGGAAGGAAATAAAAATTCCTGACCAGAAGTACCTGTATCACTACACTGCTGGGAATTTGGAAAGGGCAATATTTCTAAGCATAAGCAAGGGATCCCCAAGCTGCTTAGCTTGGGCTAGCTACAGAGGACATAGAAAGCTTGCTTATTGCAGCAGTTTCTATTACCTTTCGGGGCGTAAAGCTGACTCATTTGTGAGTGTATGTTTAACTGCTTTAACCTTGTGAATAACTGATTTCTTTTTCTTAGTTAATAAATCTTTAGTTGATTTATTATCGGATTGGCTACAAGTGTCTTGAGTGTCAAGTCTAAGGTGCAATTGACCTGGGTAAGGACTGGTCATTTGGGACTGAGAGTAACCTGAAGATTGCTGTGATTTTTGACGTAAGGTACCATCTATCACAAAGGCAAGTTTGCCTGGGTACAGGGTGGATTTGATTCAAATCAAATTGATTTAAATCATGACATAAATCACTAGTCAGGAAGACATGATTTAATCACGGTTTTCTACATAAAAGTACATTCTTGTTGGTTGTTATAACTGAATACATATTCTTCACAACTCAGAGAGATGTAGGTTTCATTTTTAGAAGGTACACTATATATTTTTAAACAGTGATTTATTTTGAAAACTTTTCAGATTAGTTTTACAGCTATATCAGAAAATGAATGAGTGTTTGGTTATTTCACTTACCAAAGGTAACTGAAGCAGATATTTATGAAGTCACTGGGAGGTGAATTCAAGAGGTTAATCAGTAATATTTGGAGGATTTTCTTGCCATGCTGTATTAGGAGGAGATCACCACCAGACAGACATTTAAATTGTTTTATTTAACTAAAACAAAGTTATGGATTCTGGATTTTTTTCTTCAACAGCAAATATATAATATTTTAACAAAACAAGCATATGTCCCTCCCTTCTCACATCTATCTCCAGACTTCTTCGCCTGTCCAGATCTATTCCGCCCCCAATAGTCTTCTATTCATTGAACTTTTTGAAGCTTTGCACTTTTAGAGAGAGATAAGGGATTGATTCTGTGTACACAAGTTTGCAGAGGGACAATAGGGTTGAGGTCTGTTATTTCTCTCCTCTATATATTAGTTACTTAAAAACATTTTTGCTATTAACAAACATGTTACCTCTGGAGACACATCTCCACAGTTTGAGAACTGCAAAACTAAGTATCTCTGATGGTATCTTCTAGACTAAGCACTGAGTCCCATTGGGTAGATAGAAAGATTAACCTAAATAATCTGTACAGAAGCCCCTGGAACCCCATAAGATTGGGTCCCTAATCCATGAACTACTGGAACTCATTTACAAAACATGTAATGTTTTAAAAAAAGGAATATATTGTCTCAGACTATAGAATTAGACTTTATAATCCCTATTCCACGATGAGATATCTTTGAGCTATAATGTATCTTAATTAAAACTATCTTTAGATAAAATGCTTTTTGAGGAAAAAACCTATCCAAAAAATCCGACTTAAATAAAAAAAAAAATCACTGATTTTTATCCAGCCTGCCCAGGTGGCAGGATAGACCGGAGTGCCCAAGGGGACTGACTGTGACTGCATGGTTAAGCTGCGATAGGGCTTGAGGAGTTCACACTTGTTCCTTGGTTGGCGAAATCTAAGGAGAGAACTCTCAACCAATTTGAGGTTTGTGCCCTGCCTCTTGACAGCCTGCCCTGAGGTTGGGCGTCACGTGACGCTCAGGAGCTGCTCCAGATACTCCGCCTCCACAACCCCGTTGATAATCAATGGGAGTCGTAGAAGCCCCAGTGGAGATCAGGTTATTTTTAATCTAGGGGTCTAAAAAAGACGGATCTAGGTGCTGAGTTTTAGGCAGCCAAGTTTGAAAACATTTGCCCTGAGCTCTAGAAACGTACTTGCTGGTGTCACTTTAAGCTGCTGCCGTTCTGCATTTTTTCAGGCAAGTCTGCAAACAAGACCCGGGGTCTATTTGCCCAATTGAAAGCCAAACCGTCCCTGCTCTGAATTGCGTGAGGCCTGTTGGTGATGCCAAGCTCCTCCCAAAGAGACCCCCAACGCCCGCCATGCAATTCTGTAGTCACATACCCTGCCGTCTCGGCTCCTCCACTCCCAGACATGAATTTAAAGCCTGCGTCCCTGGAGCCCTCAAACAGAAGGAGAAAAAAATCCAAACACTCCCGATAAAGACGCCCTGAAGCTCTTGCCTACGAAACTAAATCTATGAAGAGCTGAACAGGGCCTGAAACGGACAGTGACCTGAGCGTGAACTTTGCGGAAATGCTCTCTGCAGGGAGTCCAGCGGGTGGGCATACCAGATTCACTGGAGCACAAATTCATATCAGTTCTGCTCCTTGGCAGGGAACACAGAGGGGACAGAAGAGAACATGCCCTTTTTTCAGGGACTCCGAAGGAGCAGGAAAGGTGAGTGTCAGGTGACTGCAGGGAATGAACAACATATTCCAACGCCGCAAACGTTTCCACCGGATCCCTCTTGACAAGGCCTGTTACAGTGCACTCATGTCGGACACTGGGGTTTGTTGTTACAGGGGCTCTTTTGGGGATGGGTCAGACATTTCTGAGTGTTAACAGAATAAATAAAAAAAGGCTTAAAGCAGAACCGTGCACAATCTTTGTGCACAAAGCACTAACATCAAGCAGTAGGAATGTCTGACATCAAGAGTGTTTTCAGTATCAGTAGTTCCTTAGGAGCACTGCAGTACCAGTTCCATAATGGTGCTGCAGGAGCTAAAACCGAATTAACAGCACCATATACACAACTTCTGGAGGATGGCAATGGGCAATTACAGCATCTTTATGCGAACCGCACTATACTGGACCGTTGTATGGAAATCCCAGCATCTTTGTATGGAACAGCACCGTCATGCTGCCAATAGATGTACTGTTATAGCTGGCAGTCAATGGCAGGGCATGGCATCAGGACCTGAGTGGTTGCTTGTGTTAAGATAACCTTGAAAACTATCCCAAAAGCTTAATAGTCAAGGGGAAAAATACAGCAGTCAGCGCTGAGAAAAGTGGATTATTAATGACGTTTATTACGACAGCATCTAAGGATCAACCAAGAACAGGACCCCATTAGTCCAGGTGCTGGACACATCCCCTGGCAGACAGGCCATCCCCTAAAGAGCTCTCTGTACAAACGCTTGGGGCAGCGGTACATTGCTGACCTCGCCTGGTGTGGGACAAGCATTCTGCTGGCTGGGAATGGTCAGGAGGGGGTGGGGGAACATGGGAAGGAAGCAGAGTCTCACTGGCTGGGGGAGGCAGGAGAGGTGAGGTGGAAAGATGCTGTTGCTGGGGAAGGCTGTGTGGCTGCTGGGGGTAGAAAAAGAACAAGGGCTTCAATGGCAGATTTATAATCACAGCTAAGAGAGGTGATGTGATCCCAGAGGCAGAGCACTGCACTGGGTCTCCGGAGACGTGGGTTTTATTCCCGGCTCTGACACTGACCTGACGTGTGATCCTGGATGAGTGCCTACACCCCTCAGTGCCGCTGTTTCCTCTCCGAACCTCATCTCTTTGGCCTATTAGACAGTAAGCACTTTGGGGCAGGGAGCGTCTCTTATGTTTGACCAGCACCGAGCACAAATGGGTCCCTGTATCGGTTGGGGGTGGGGATGTGTCTCTAGGCATTACTATATTAACAACAACAAATGGGCAGATTTAGACCAATGGAGTCAATGTCCAGCTACCTGTTGCCGCTTGCATATTAGTGGGGCTGGTGCTTTGCAGCCCTATTAGTGCCACCTCCCATTCCAGGAGGGAAGCTAAAACTGCCCGGCTGCCTGGTCCGAAAGTTTCTCTCTCTCCCCAGCTGAAGCAGGTCCAGTAAAAGACATGGAATCATCCCCCCTTGTCTCTCTAAAGCCTTCTCCGAGTGCCGAAAGAGAAACTGAACTTCACACAGTTCACAGCCCTGTTACAACACTGTCACAGCTGCGTCAGCATGGCCCCTCCAGGGAGCTGCATGGAATTACAGGACAAAAGCAGGTTTAGCCCATGAGTCTGACGTCCTTAATCTGCAAGTGCTTTATGGGGAGCATCTTCCAATTGCTGTGACAGATGTCACATATTCAGTTGCATCTATGTGAACATCCAGATGTTTGCACCTGCAGTTAACTGAAATGAGCATACAGTCGTCCATATGAAGGGACCTGTCTGGACTTGTATACAAACAGCTGGTTTTTTAAATAGCTGGTTGATCAATGCATTCCACCTCCACTAAATGCAGGGTCGAATATCTGGCGGGTGACACCTCCATGGCTTGTCTTGTCTCACACACATTCTGTCCATGATAATATTTAGCACTTATATGGTGCTCTGTTTTCAATGCACTTTACAAACTTTAATTAAACATCCCCCATGGATAGGTGATTATCCCTTCAAACAGATAGGGAAACTGAGGCTGAGCGGTTACCTGACTTGCATTTCCATCTTTGGGCCCAGTCAGCAAAGCACTCTGAGTCCTGGACTAGGTCTCAGGACACCCAGGTTCTATTCCTGACTCTGCCAATGGCTGACCTTGGGCAAGTCACGGCGTGGCTCTGTGCCTCAGTTTCCTCCTCTGCAATATAACGATATTATTTTCAAACCCTACAATTACACTTGGGTCCCATCAGATCCACGTTGGGTTGCAAGGTTCTGCCAGGGCTGCTTCACTGGTACAGTATACCGATATAGCTACACTGGCAAAGCACTACGCTTATGGACACAGTTTCGGGCTAAAATTTTTAAGAGTACCTAAGGCCCAGATTTTTAAGGCTATTTAGGCATTGTTCTGCTCAGTACTGCAAGGCCTAAGCGACTCAGGCCACATCTACACTAGCAATGCTTTGCTGGCGTTGCTGAAATAGTATGCGATACCCACAACGCATTCCTAACATGGACCAGGTTACACTTGCAAAGCTGTGTTTCTGGTGGTACAGTAAAACCATCCCCTGCAAGTTATCCTGGTAAAAGCTTACAGCTGTGCTAGTCTAGCTGGGTCTACGTTAGCGGCTTCGGACGACACAGTCTGTCGACCAAAGATCCCCCCTGAAAGAGCTGTGCTGGTAGTAGTCTCTCGAGTAGACATTGGCTATTCCCGTCCCAGGTTCCCTGCACACACACTGCTCTGCCCATACACCTCAATCCCACTTGCAGCCCCCGCCGCTATTCCCATCCCAGGTTCCCTGCACACATACTGCTCTGCCCATACACCTCAATCCCGCTTCGCAGCCCCCGCCGCTATTCCCGTCCCAGGTTCCCTGCACGCACACTGCTCTGCCTATACACCTCAATCCTGCCCCGCAGCCCATGCTACTATTCCAGTCCTGGGCTTCCCATATCCATCTCTGCCGATGCACCTCAGTCCTGCCCTGCAGCCCCGGTCCCACTATTCCAGTCCTAAATTCATAGATTCCAAGGCCAGAAGAGGCCATTGAGATCACCTCTGTAACATGGGCCACAGAGCTTCCCCAGAACAATTCCTAGAGCAGATCTGGAGCACACAGAGCTCTGCTGACACACCCGCAGCAGGATTTTCCATGCAAAGCAATGGAGTTACATTGGCATAAAACAGTTGTGAGAGAAGAGAAAGAGCCCTTGTCCCTTTTCCAGGGCTTCACTAAGGCTCAGCTCAACTGATAAATGCAGGCTGCTGTTCTGTGTCTAATCCCTGGTTTGTCCAGGTGAAATTCTTTTCCTTGTCCTGTCTTTCCAATGAACACCATGGCTGAACAGGCCAGTGACGCTGTATTGAGACTAAGTGTTGCCACGGCACCAAGTGAAGCTTTACCTTTAAGCCCAGGAGACCTGGGGAGGACGGGAGATGAAGTCAGGTTTCCCTGAAGTGCTTCCTCCCCATCACTCTATTCAGGTCATTACACTGTGCCCATCACCGTGGTACCCGAGTAACTCTCAGTGGTGCATTAAGCAATCTGACTAGCACCTGTTGCCTGTGGGTCATCCTCTCAGGGGAAAACTGGGCATGGATTTCCTAATGGTTTAAAGTTCTTAATTCAGAGTAATGCAGGCTTTGAGGAGAACGATTCAGACACATTCCACACGCAGCAGCTGACTGCTGGCTCCCGCGCAGCCAGGTCTGGCCCGGTCACTCCTGGGATTGGCTTTTGGAAACCCACAGGTAGGTGACATATCCTGCCTCTCTGGATACTGCTCATTGCGGGGCCCCGATCCCGAGAGGTGTTAAGTGTCTTCAGCTCCCACTGACTCCAACATGGGGCAGGGACTGGCCCCATTTCCATCCTCCCCACCAAGGTCTGTTCTGAAGAGCTGTTTTGCTTTTCTATTGTCTCTCATGGCTGAGGTTTACAAAGCTGCCTAAAGAGATGTGAATACCCAGTTCCCGTTAAAACCAATGGGTGTCCAAATCCACCAAGCATCTTTGAGGAAGCTCAGCCTTAAGTTGTGAGCCACAGCCATATGTCACCTAAAGGTCAAAGAAAGCTGTCCAGACCAGAGGGGGACGGCTCGGACCACAAAGGCAGAAAATAACATCTTACTCTAAAAAGAGACAGGCTGGAGGTAGAAAATTATAGCCTGGAGCGTGGGACCCGCCAGTTACAGAGACTCTCCCTGAAAAGGAACAATGGAAAGTTACCTTCAGGCAGCCAATTCCCTTCCACGCTGCGCTGCTCTGGCTTCTGCAACCTTGTGAAGGCACCAGAGAGACGCCGCCTACACAGCCAGGGGGCTGGCTGGACATATCCAGCAATTTTAGCCCTGGTGATTGACGGCCCCAGAGATGGAAGGCCCCAGAGAGTGCTGGCACAGCAAGCTTCCACTTTGCAATCCCAGCAGCACTCCCAGCCGCCGTCCTGCCCTGGAGACACCACTTTCAGGGGTGAGGCGAGTCCAGCTTCCAAGGGCCCATTCACCCCCTGGTGCCTCACTCGGGACTGCCAATAAGCAGAATCCATGAGCGACCAGTGTCAGTACACCTTCACTGGGAACGGGGCTCAGCCCCACAACTGGCTTTGCCTGACTGGGCACCGGCTGACACAAGAGGCAACTGGAGTATCGGTCACCTGTGGGGTCGGAGGAGGGGCAAGGGAAAAATTCAGAAGTTACAAGAGGCAAAGTCCCACGAGAGGGGCACTGTACCTAAGGCTGGGCGTGAGAGGCTCTAACCCTGCTGCTGGCGGCGAAGCCGTCCCAGCAAATCCGTGGAGTGATGGGCCTAGCCGCAAGCAGGGGCTTTACCCTTCATTAAAAGGGCATCAAAACCAACATTTTCAGCCCTGGGTGTCTGAAGACAGACACTTGAATCAGCCACGTGATTTCCAGAGAACCCACCGCTTGCTCACGGACATCGACAGAAATAGCAGAGGTCAGGCCACAGTGGGACACAAGGGGCCTTGCAAAGGCCACCCTGAGAGAACAGACCAAGGCGGAATCCTCCTGGGGAATGTTATTGAGGGGTGGCGGGGGGGGGGGCGGCGGATGTGCAGGTGTCGACAGCAGGGGTCCCTTCCTATCTGCCATCACCAGGCCCCCAACTTCTCCCTCCATTCCCTGCCAGCTCCCATTTACACTCCCCAAAATTTTGGGGGTAACATTTTTCCCTCCAAATCGCCCCCAACCCCTTTGCTAGTGGTAAAATGAAGAAAAGGGCCCACCCTGAAATAAAAGTATTCTATTTTTTTAAAAAACAAACAAACCATTTTTCAGCAAAAACAAATCATGGAAAATTTTCATTTTGGGGGCAAAAAATCCCATTTTTCATCTAAAAATGTTTTTTTTTTTGTACAAAAAATAATTAAGATGTCATCCATGCTAATTAATAATCCTAGATTAAGGAACCCTTTGACTTCAGTCTTCCTGGTAGGCGAGCCGCACACACTGCTCCCACAGGTCACAACAGAGCTGCCTCTCACCAAAACGGCAGGCCCATCCTGCTGCTGGGGCCTTATATAGCTGTCCCAGCTATCCCAGAATGCCCTGCTGCCATGGCAGGACGCACCCACCTTGCTACCTAGTACTTGGGTGCAGCAGTGCTCCTAGGTGCTGACTCCATGGGTGCTTAGCACCCACCGGCAGCCCCCCCACCCCCATCAGTGCCTCTTCCTCCCCCCAGCACTTCCCACCTGCCTGCCAATCAGCACCTCCCCCTCCCTGCCCACACCTTCCACAATCAGCTCTTCTGCAGCATGCAGGAAGCACTGAGAGGGAAGGGAGGGGAGCAAGGGCAGGGGGTGCTCAGTGGAGGGAAGAAGGTGGGGCGTGGGTAGGGCCTTGGAGGAAGGGGCAGCGTTGGGGGGGAGCACCCCCCCCCAGCACATTAGAACGTTGGCACCTATGCACCTAGGCAGCCTTTGTGAAAAAGAAAAGGAGAGAGCCGGCGGCTATGGTGCCCAGCACAGGGATTTGTCATTGTATCGTTCATCCCATATTCACCTGAGTAGAAAACACCAAATGGAGAAATCTGTAATACTATCCCAGGGGCAGTCCTTCCCGGAACAACGCTCCCTCCCAGTGCCCCTTCTTAACACAGGCCTTTTCCAGGCACACAGCTCTGGTGACTCACATTTGCCCACGCTCCCTGCCCGTACAGCTTTGCCAAACTTCAACATTCAAAGTCCTTCCTCTATCTCAAGGTCTGTCTCACCCTGCTGCCAGAGCTGGGATTGCAGCAGGGGCTGGCATGTCCATAACTATTTATCCACACAACACCCCGCCCTGACCGGGCCATGGCCTGGGTGAAGGGCAGAAGGACCGAGCAGGGTACAGCCGGGAGCTCAAAGACAGCAGTGGCTTTTCCTAGGAAGTCTGTGAAGTGCAGGTGATGGAATGTCATGCTTGGCCCTGCCAGCCCCGCGGCATAGGAACGGAGGAATCGTCTTCCCACACAAACAAGAACGGGGACTGCACGACTTACTTCCCTTAGCTCAGACCGTAGGAGAAGGGAAAACAGTAGAAGAAGAGAGGCTGGGGGAGCTCATTGCTTTCCCGAACTCTGAACACCCCGAAAAACACAGACACCCAACGGACACAACTGCCCCACAGCAACTCCTACTGCTTTGATCCCCCGCCTTCCCTCCCCCCCGCAACTCTGCCAAGATACCTCAATCCTACTCGGCAGCACTCCCTGCTATTCAAGTCCTGGGCCCCCAATGAGTCTATTGATGCATCTTAATCCTGACCAGCACCCCCCTGCTATTCCATGCCAGAGCTCTTTCACAGCTCTGCTCAGGCACCTGAAACAGGACTTGCGACAAACCTTCTTGATCCCTCCTTCCTCTCTGGAAGCCCGAGGAGACCAGGCACTTGCACAGAAGTCAGGGATTCAGCACAGGCCACTGTGTGACTGGAGCTCTTCCCCTCCATATGCCTCTTTCCCCCATCTGCCTTGCCTGACTCTTTAGGGGCAGGAACTGTCTCTCATTAGCAGTACATAAAACAGTGGCTCTCAACCTTTCTACAGGACCCCTTTCAGGTGTCTGATTTGTCTTGTGTACCAAACGACTTGCTTACAAAATCGGAGACAGCATACAAAAGTGTCCCAGCACACTATGACAAATTGCTGACATTCTCATCTGTACCATAGAATTATAAAATAAATCAACTAGAATATGATGATTGTCCTTACATTTCAGTCTATAGAGTCATATAAACAAGTCATTGTCTGTATGAAATTTTAGTTTGTACTGACTTTGCTGGTGCTTTTTAAATGTAGCTTGTTGTAAAACTAGGCAAGTATCTAGGTGAGCTGATGTACCCCTGGAAGACCCCTGTGTACTCCCAGGGGTACGTGTACCCACGGTTGAGAACCACTGCTGTAAAGCATCCAGCATGATGGTGCTGTGATCCCAGCTCTAGGTGTTACAGTAACAAAGAACAGTATTAATATCTTACTACCCATTTATCACCCGTTACTCTGCTTTGCTAAACACAACCCTTCTCGTCTTCTTCCCAAGTTCTCTTTCATTTACCTTCCCCCCATATCCTTTTTCCCTCTGCCTCCCTTCCCTCTACATCTTAATTTGCTTACTCTCTTCCTTTCCTTCCACTCATTTAGTGACAAATGCCCCATTCTTAAAAAAACCCACCACCACAGTCAACGTGCCAAACCCACCAGCCTGCCTCAGATCAAGTGCACTGTCCACTCCACCTCCGCCAGTCACATCTCCTCTGGTGGAGTGGGTTAAACTCACTGCATCTGGGTCCACTGCTAGGCCTTCTTCCTAAGGACAAGGGCTGCCATCCAGTCAACCTCACCAATCCTCTGAACTATCAAGCAGCATCTCTTAAGAGATCAGAGTCACAACTGTGCAAAAGTCTCTACTATCAACCAACAGAGAGAAATCAAACAAGGCCCCAAAAGATGGGTTTACAAAAATACCCTCCCAAAACTTCTGAAAGTGGAAGAGCAGCTTAAAATTAACTCTGACAGCCACCTGGGCAGGCAAAGGTCACAGTTGGATGGACGCTAACCAGAGCCTAGGAGGACAGCTGCTTTTCAACGTGTATGCTCTGAATCCTCTGCTAAGCTGTGGGCACGGCCCTGGACCAGCTCCGCCAAAAGGTGTAGGGACAGAGCAGTGCACACACGCACGTCATACAGGGAACGGCCATCTTACCTGGCGCTACAGCATGGCTACCTTATAGCACTGCTCTCTCCCCCAAAGCTAGAGCATTGCACCCGCAGAGAGCCTGACTCAGTAAGAACACCCGTCTCCAGCAGGGGGAGAGCCACTTGTAACCCATTCATAGCCTCAGAGATGAGGAAGACGTATTAAGTTCCACGTTGTTCAGTGCCCCCTTGGGGAATGCAAGATTATTCCCTATATTCCCCCAATATTTTGTTTTGCCTGTTCCCCTAGGGAGATTATTCCACAACCTAATAGTTCTCACTTCCGTGAAATTCTCTACTATTCTCTTTCTTCAACTGTATTACTCCTAGATACACCCTCCTGACCTACTGCAAATGTTCCCTCTCCTTTCTGAGCATTCCCATCCTTCAGATGTATGTGAGTCATCGTATCTCCTCTTGGTCATAATGATTTGGGTTGTCTAAACTTCCCTTTCGTCTCCTCCCACAACCATTGGTGTTGCTCTTCTCTGAACTCCCTCCACCTGGAATATGATCTTCCCAATCGTAACTATCCTGTAGCCTGTACCAACGCTGTACAGACTCAGGGTGGATTTTCAACAGCCTCTTCTGTTCCCAAGGAAGTCAATGATCAGGGCTTTTGTAAAACACCCCAGCTCAGCTGGTGCGGAGCACGAGCTCCTTCTTCCAACAGAGTTTCTGATGGTGAGAAACACAGCTTCGCTGGGCCACAAAGCCACTGCCAAAACTGTTGAAAGTTGCACATAAGAAGCCATTTGCAATGTGCAACGAGAAGTCTCACTGGTCCTACAAAACTCAGAAACAAAGCTGCATGTTCTTGAGTGTTGTCTACTGGAATGCTAGCTGTTTACGTATATACAGACATCTCTCTTTCAGAGCACTCTTGTAACAAAGACATTGTATACTGGCATTTTTTTTTTTTATTTTTTTTTTAAAAAGCCCCTCTGTTTCTCCTTCTGATGGGGCCTGGCAGTGAGTGTGGGGGAGATTTTAAGAAAAAAAAATGCCAGTGTAGAGAAAAGCAAGGAGTGACAGATTACTAGACACTTTCCTCAGTTAACGTGGTTTATGACAGGCTTGGATGGAACAAAACCTAGTGAACGCCCACAGTCTGCAAAGAACTTAAGCAAGTGCTTCAATCCACCCCTCTTCAGCAAAGTGCCTCAGCATACACTGACCTTTGAGCACATGTTGAAGTCCAATTGACTTTATGGGACTTCAGCACATGCTTAGATGCCTTGCTGAACAGGAATGGCCTTAAGCACATACTTTGAGTTAGGCACACACCTAAGTGCTTTGCTGCACGGGGGACAAAGTTAGCAAAAAATGGCATCTTTCCGAGTCCTAGATGTTAAGGCTCAGAGGGTCCATCACAATCCTCTAATCTGACCACCCGCGTAACAGGCCATGGAACCTACCCAGAGATTCCTGCCTCCAGCCCATAACTTCTGGCTGAGCGAGAAGGGATCTTTTAGAAAGACACCCAGTCTCAATGTAAAGACATCAAGTGACAGAGAACCCACCACATCCCTCGGTAAGCTGCTCCATTGGTTAGTTCTCCTCACTGTTAAAAATTTGCACCTTATTTCCAGTGTGAATGTATCTAGCTTCAGCTTCCAGCCACTGAGTCTCACTACGCTTTCGTGAGCTAGACCAAGACCCCACTAGTAAGACATTTTCTCCCCATGTAGGTATTTCCCTACTTGATATCATATTGTCTTTGCATCCGACCCTCCAATCATTCACTTATCAAGAACATTTCCCAGATTTTCCAATCATCTCATCTCAGTTCCAATCAAACGTGCATAGGGGTTTGCCCCAAAACAAGATCTCCTCACACTGCTGACCTCCCCTGGCAAAACTAGTCCAGGGGTGGCCAAAAACTTACTGACTCACCAAGCCACATACAACCATCTTCAGATGTTTGTGAGCCGGGATATGCCTGCTGGGGCTCAGGGCTCCAGCCCTGCGGGAGGCACCTTCTGGGGCTTGGGGCTCCAGCCCCGTGGGGTGTTCCTACAGGGGTTTGGGACTTCAGTTCCGCTCCTACTGACATCCCAAACCCTCCCTCTCAACTGGGCAGAAGCCCTGAGCTCCCCGCACCCCACCAAGTCTGGTAGGTGGAGAATGGGGGGAGGGGGAGAAGTATGGGGATCTTTGTGAAACATCATTTGGCCACCACAATATAGTCCCTGGAACAGAGCCAGATTAAGACCTTTAGAGGCCCTAAGCACTGAAAAGATTATAGTGCCCCCCATACGTAATTCAAAATAAAAACACTATACTGTAAAATTAAATTTTATTTTTTGAAATGACAAAACTTACATGTATGCTGAAATTAAAATAGCTTTTTTCTAGATTTTTTGATTGCAAAATTCTGGATAAGTTCATCGAAGCTGACTTGACAAAGCATGTCCACTTCCATACACGATAGGGAAAGTGAATCAACTCTTTCCTGACATTGTTGTTCTCTGAGGGTTTTTTATTCTTTTCAGCTGAGAAAAAGTATTCTGCGGAGCAGTTAGTAATCGTCAATGTTAGAAAAATACGTAGTGCGATCTCTACATTTGGAAATACACATTGTATTCCGTCTTTCAATGTTGTGTCATTGGCAAAAATCCAACGTGATTTCTCAAATGGCCCAGTGCGGTGTTGACAGTCATTTGGTCCACGATCTCTCCAGTAAGCTACATCACTGGTCCTGAAATCAACCCACATAGCAGGATCTTTTCTCCTATTATTTACAGCATGAGCAGGTTCAGCCTCTGACACATCCACACCTTTTAGAACTCCACCAGGAGTAGGACGATCAGTTACAGTCTCTGATTTCCTCGCATTATTTTGATCTACGTTAGTAGGACGCCTCCTGGTTTAGGTGGGGATAAGTAATCAAAAAAGAACAGAAAAACGGGGGAAGAGTGTGGAGTGGAGTGTAAGGAAGTCTAACAAAGTTCTGATTTTTCCCATGATGACTCCTTCGATGCTTTTTTTGAAATATCAAATTGTTTCTTTCTTTTTAAACTCCTTTTTTTGGTCCCCCCTGATTTGCTGGTGCCCTAAGCACGTGCTTAGTCTGCCTATTGGGTAATCCGGCCCTGCCCTGGAATTAAACAGAAACAAGAGCAGCCAAGTGCAAATACCAACTATCTTCCCAAGAATATTCCTAAGCAGAACTCCAGAACAGCCAATGCAGCAAATGACACTTCTGCGCTACATTCCGACCAGTATATCAACTCAAGGCTGCTGGAAATTTAGGCCACAGTACAATCTGTGCGTCCACGGAGAAGTAAAGAAGAAGAATCAGTCTCAGGACACTGCAAGACCAACTCCATGGATTCGCTGGGTTCCTGTGTAAATGCTTCACCATTTCCCAGTCATGTCGCCATCCTGTCAGAATCCCAAGGAATGCCCTGACTGGCGTCGCTTTCTTTGTCTACATGAATTGGAGTTAGTCCTCCACGAAACAGACTCTGGCAGCGGCTAAGTCACTGGTTCAAATCCAGCACAGGTCAACAGTGACTGCAAGTCGTCACCGTCTTGTTTGGTGGCCTGTGTGAAGCGAAAAGAGCGTAGGGATTTCAGTGCAGATTGCAGTGAGCTGCTGTCTCCTATCACCACAACTGGCAGTAATTTGCCCTCCAACTGGGAGTCCCAGCAAAGAAGTCATTCGGCCTGGAGCTTGAAAATCCCTCTTCTCCACAGAGATTGTCCCATGAGCCCTGATTCTAGGAACACACTCTTTTTGGTTGTTTACACCAGCATTTTTCAAGTTTGCTTTTTCCATTGTCACTGAAAAGCTGCATTCTGTACAAAAAGCATCTTGATGGAAATTTTGCATCCCACTCTTGTCCCTCCAGGTCAAGCCTCAAACAAAAGAACGAGCTGGTAGAGGAAGAACTTTGCCCTCTCTCCTATACCTGCTCTGAGAGTAAATGGCCTTATACTGAAATATAAAGAGCTCCCAAGGGACATCCAGGTGACACTTTTGGCCAGCATGACACGTATTTATTTATTTAAAAAAAGCTTTGTTCAGCGGCACTGAGAACACCAGGCTAACAAGGAACAAAGCAGGGGCTCAGGCTTTTATCTCTCTGGAGGTCTCTGGTTCAGTCCCCAGTATGCTGGCCAGGATGGTGGTCATCACGCAGTGTTGGTTCTGGACAGGGGTATCAGGGCTGATTGCTTATTATTCATTCTTTATATTCCCCAAGGAGCCTGCGCACGTTATTAAAATCTGCTGCATATCCCTGTAATCCACCAGCGCTTTTAGCTCCTGCCATCGAGTGCTGTTACAATGTCCTACCCCTGGCAACATGGAGGTGCCTCACAGCAGCTGCTAAGCGGCGAGGGCTGGATAGAGACTCCACGATCTGGAGTTCTCTTCCTCCCTTTTACACAGTGCAAAGCATCTCAGCTTGCACCGCAGCAAGACAAGGATTAGGGCCAGGCAGGTGCAGAACGGTCATCCCATTGCATGGAGGATTTCAGTATTTCAAAATCTGATTTTGTTCCGAATCCAAATTCTCTGCAAAAGGGAACAGAGCCACAGCTCTGCCTGGGGAATGGCTCCAGAGCCAACGACCCTGGAAGCCCAGCCTGCTAAAAGGGGCAAGCCAGGGAGCTGGGACTTCCAGGCTGTTGGCTCCGTGCTGTCAGCTCACCAGACGGGCTGCTGAGGAGGCAGGCAACTGAGCTGGCAGGAAACCAAGCAGGTTTCTGAGGGGGATCCCGTCGGACAGGCTCTGAGGGAAACCTCCTGGGCTCTGTCATAATTGCGCTGAAATCGTTTCATCCTCTGAAGAACGTTTTTGTTCTGATGAACTGGCAAATTCTGATCAAAAAACGCTTTGTTGGAATGTTCCGAGAGGCTCTGTTGGGGACTTTGCGGCTAGAGCGCTGCGAGCTGGAACAACCGGCCCTTGCTTTTCCAACCAGCACACCACTAACCTTGCAAAGTACAAAGAGCAGGGAGGGCTCCGGACACTCAAGCAGCCCCCGTTCCCCTCCACGGGGATTTCACTTCTTAGCAAGGGCCGTTGGAGAGGTTTGACTTCAAAAGCTCTGTGGCCATAAAGCCGTTTGATGTGTCTTTGGCTGGAGGAGCTTTTATCTGGCTGGTGACACAAGAGAGACTAAAGGGCACTAAAAATTGGTGCCTTCACTGTCCCGCCCTCACCTTCTTTTCTTTGAATTATGCCTTTAACATGAATTCAGGGCCAGATCAGACTCCCTGGACCCTGATGTCCTCTATCCACAACACATAAGCACAGGTAGCGGTATTATAAACTTCTCCTACACTGCCCTGCTAAGATGCCTGACTTGGAAAGACCCCTGCTAGCAGTGAAGGCGGCGGTCTGTCTCCATGGCCAATATGATCCTTGGCCTCTCCACTGGAACTGCCAACAAGGGTGGGCTTTGCTGCTTTGCATGGTGAGCGCTTCTGAGATGGAGACTCCTCTCTGCTTAGAAAGGGCCTGAGGGTAATGAGATATTTGGCAGCATGGCCTGGTGGACAGTGCACTGGGCTGGGACTCAGGAGTCATGGGTTCTATTCCCAGTTCTGCCAGTGGCCTGCTGGGTGACCTTGGGCAAGGTACTTTCCCTGCTCTGTGCCTTGGTCTCCCAAGCTGTAAAACGGGGTAATGATACTGACCTCTTTTGTAAAATGCTTTGAGAGCAACAGATGAAAAGAGATCGATATTATCTGACACAGGTTACCAAATCACCATCAGTTGGTGGCAACTTTGGACAGGTTCAAAAGTGCCTCTGCTCCCAGGGTGAGTGGGAATCTTTCCCAGGTGAGTGCCACCAGCTTCTGTAAAATCTAACTTTCATTAACACAAAAACAAACAAACAAACAAACAAACATTTCTCGCAAAAAAACCTTCCAGGCAGTGGACTGAATGTAAAGCAAAGGAGAGGCATCTGCCTGAACCAGCAAACAGCTCCAGTGTTGCCGCTGCTGCTCTCGGCCTTCCCAGGCTGCAGCAGAGAAGAAATTCATCAGTTACCATATTTTTTCATTGCTCTGCATAACCAGGATGAGTAGTCAGCATGTCAGAGAGGGTGCTCGGTGCATGACAGCCATTCATGTGAATGGAGTCATTTTGTAACCTCCCCATGTTCCCCACCACACTGAACTCTCTCTCACAAACCAGTCACTAATTAGGCACAGAACATTCTGGGTGAAAGCGTGGCCCCACTGAAATCAGTGGCAAAGTTCCCTGTGACTTCAGTGGAGCTGCGATGTCACCCAGTGTTGCTGTAATAAACGGTACACTTGTCTTTCACATAAGGTTCTTAAACTGCCTTCTATCATGAAGAACATAGTCCTTTCCCGCAATTACCACCTACCTTTACTATGATTTATAATTTGTAATATTGTAGGGCCTAGAAGCCCCAGCCATGGATCAGGGCCCCATCACGGTAGGTACTATACAAACACAGCTCTCCAGGTAGCTTAAAATCTAAGAATACCACCAACCTGTTATTTAGTGCATTTCATCTGCAGATCTTCAGGTGCCTTACAAAGCGGATAGATTTCATTGCCCCCGTTTTGGGTAAAACACATCAGCTCCCTGTGCCTCAGTTTCTCCAGCAACCCAGTGGCAAAACTGGAAATTGAATTCGGGTCTCCTGAGTCCCAGTTCAGTGCACTGCCCGCTCAGCCATGCTCCTATCTATGCCTGCAGCACTCAGTAGTCCCAGGCAGTGTCTCCCCTAAGTGCTGGACACATTCAGAGTGATATGGCCATAGACAGAACAATAACGAGTGTTGTGACTGTTTCCTAGAGTTCTTTAAGGTACCTAGAAGCTTCAGTGATTGATGCTGGAAAAAAAGGCGGATTACAGAGATAATTAATTAACCCTGTGAGGTAGGTAAATCACATCATCATTCTACAAATGGAGAAACTGAGGCACAGGTAACACGAGAAATCCATGAGCAAAATATAGAACGCAGTGCGCCCAGCTCCCGGTCCCCCTCGATGCTCCCACCACTCAATGAACCTCCTCCCTTAAGTCCATTCAGGCAGTAGGTTCCTCGCTCTCTTTCCATCCAGGCACGACAGCAGCTAGTACCCACGTGAATTCAAGACTCCCACACAATGTCTCCTAGCAATAACTGCAACCTGCGTCTCAGCGGTACTGCTCGCCTCAGAGCATGGCACACCCAGCACTGCTCGCCCAAAGAGCTGCCTTGCAACTGGAGTTTCGTCTCAGTTGGGGTGCTGGAGTGGCAGCCCCACCGTCCATGCAGAGAATGCAGAGTGCTGCTGGCCAGTGCAGAGGTGTATAATCCTGCGTTTGCCCTTCCTCCCGCCAGGCAGCTAACACCTGCAGGGACCGTACCCCACAACAGGATTTTGGCTGGCTTTTGTGCAGTAGCTGCATGGGGACATCCTTGTGCTCCATGCTCTCCTTGTGTCTATACACAGGGGCTGACCAGAATCTGACTCTCCATCCATCCACAACAAGGTGACAGGCACCTCAAACATATGATTAGTTAGACGGAACCAAGAACATGTCCTTGTTTACTTTCTCCACACCAGTCATGATTGTATAGACCCCTATCATACTCTCCCTTAGTCGTCTCTTTTCGAAGCTGAAAAGTTCCAGTCTTATTAATCTCTCCTCATACGGAAGATGCTCCATACCTCTAATCACTTTTGTTGGCCTTTTCTGAACCTTTTCCAATTCCACCATAATGCAGCCACCTCTGCAATTCTGTTAGAAAGGATTAAACGTGTATAACGGATTTAGACAGACTGTAAGTTCCTTGGGGCAGGGCAGGGACTGTCCATGTCTCCTCATTCTGTGTTTCTAGGGTGCCTGGCACAATAGGATCCTGGTCCACGACAGGAACTCCTAGGCCCTACTGCAATAGAAATAAAACATTAATCTTACGAACCATCTTGTTTCAGGGCACGAGCCAACCGCTGACCTCCAGCGGTCAGGAAAAAACGTCTCGGATGGCAGGTAATTCCATCACTGTCAAAGAAATACATTCTTGCACCTCCCTCGGAAGCGCCTGATGCTGGCCCTGGTGGAGCAGTGGCCACAGCAGTGGGCTGGGACTTGGCAGACGATGGGCACACCGAATCCTGGCAGAGGACACCAGAGCAAGGATCACCCTGGGGTCTTTGATGTCTATGCAGGGTCTCGCTTTGTACATTCTCACCCCCCTGAAAAGCCCTCGCCCGTGGAGCCGCGTGGAACTCACTCCCCTTGTGGCACAAGAGGGGGACTGCACCCACCTTGCAAGATTTGAAGCCGAAGGTCCAGAGAGTTCACCTATTCTTCTCCCTGATGCGGGGACCCTATAAGAGCTAGACACATTGCAGACCCCCTGCTTGGGGAGCCCAGGGGTTAGTGCTCCTAAGGGGACAGACAGGAATGGAGCAGCCAGCAGTTTACCCTGCACAGCCATGGTGTTCAGTAAGCAGCCTCCCCACAGGGTGGGGCAGCTAACCCAGTTCTCAGCTCAGATGCTACTCAATTCTTATGTAGAACCCATGCCAGCCAGTCAGACAGCTGGAAGCCCAACTCCCAACCATTGATAAGAGTTTGACAAACACTGCACTCTGCAAGGACTAAACTCTCCTCTCATCCCAGAGGGGCTCCCTCCTTGGCAGCTCTCCCAATATTCCATGTTTTTCTTCCAGCCCCAGCTCCTGGAGTCATGTGATCATGTGAGAATCTCAGCATTCAATGGGAAAAAAACAGCACATTTTTAGCCATTGTGGGTGCGGAAAAAAAAACTTGAAAACGTCACCCATGCAGGCACAAAGGCTGACAGGCAAACCACAGGGATTACTGTTTGAAAAAAAATCTTGCCGTTTTTAAGCCAACTTCATGATTTTTGGGGACCTGATCGCACAAGGCTGGGGTGCACTGGGGAGGCAGCGTGGGAAAACTGCCGCTGTGCCCACTCCGTAGATTGACATTAGTCCTGTCTCCAGCACCGACACCTTTCAGGCTCCACGTTCTGTAAAAACCCGGAAAATCATCCTAATGTTCTGGGGGTTTTGAAATCTACGTACTGCTTTTATGATGAAACTGCTTCCTAACTGGCCAAGGCACATGGCAGCCTGATCTCAGAGCCTGTCGTGACGCAGTGAGGATGATGGTGAGCAGCTGCTACTGTACTGCATCATCATCTAATGCACCCTGTAATTCCATGTGCAGCAGCCATCTAGCATACTAGAAACAGCCACCATCTAGATCAGGGATCTCAAACTCAAATCACCGTGAGGGCCACATAAGGACTAGTACATTGGTCCGAGGGCCACATCACTGACACCTTTTCATACAAAGATACAAAAGCCCCCCTTTTTCCCCTCAGTCCCGCCCCCACCCTCCCTTCCATGAGCCCCCCCCGCTCACCTCTTCACCTCCCTGCCCCCATTCCAACCCCTTCCCCAAAGTCCCTGCCCCAACTCCGCCCCCTCCTTGTCCCTATTCCAACCCTTCCTCAAACCCCCACCCCAGCCCCACCTCTTCTCCGCCTCCTCCCCTTGGAAAGTCCGAAGTGCCGCCAAACAGCTGTTTGAGGGGGTGAGGGGAGCCATGGTGGGGCCACAGGAAATAACTCCATGGGCCACGTGTTTGAGACCCCTGATCTAGATCAGTGTCCCGGGGATCGATTCATTTACTAGGACAGGTTCTGTCCCCCGCCCTGGCCCTACAGCCAGGAGCATGGCAAAGGGTGGAGAGTCTTGGTAGCACAGACGGATTCTGGGCTGTTCGGAACTGCGGTGAAGTCCACTGACAGCCCTCAGGAGGCTGGGACCACCGGCCTGAAATCCCAAAGGTACAAAATGGGCTTCTCCCGGCAACTCTCAGCCACCGTATGCAGGAGCCGGAGAGCATTATGTAATGACAACGTTCTGCTCCGTGGCATCTGTCACTTAAACATTTCACACCACAAGCACAAAGCATCACTTTACAAAGAAAACCCAGGGAAAGGGACCCGGGATGGATCCTGCTCTCAGTCACAGCTTTGTAAAAACTAGAGTAACTAACTCCCTGGACTCCAGCTGAGTAAATCCAGATTTACAGCACAAGAACAGACCAAAATAAGGCCCGTGTATGATTCAGCATGATGCACAGTCTCTGGCAATGTCGAAAACACCCTCTCCTCCCTGGCACTCTGCCCACCACGACATGCAGGCTTCAGGGGGTGGCGTGGAAGCCACAATATGGCTTGCTCTTTGCAACTGAGAGCTCTTTATGGCAGTGCTCAAAGACACAGTAAAACACCTTGTCCCTTCTGCAAGGATTCGACAAGCACATAAATATTTATCCTGAGGTTACCCATTCAATTAATTGGGGAAGAACAGAAAGGGATGCAACAGCACATGTTTTGGCCCATACCCTGTAAGGCCAACAGGAAAACATTCTCTGAGGCATGTCTGCGCTAGGAACACACACTGGCTTTTTACGAAGCCGCACCAACAGTGTCAAGCAAACCCCTGCCGCCTAGAACCTGTATCCGTGTTTGTATTACGTGCAATTACTTTCTAAAAGCTCATTGAGGCTCTGGTACAGAGGAAGTGCAAGGCAAACATAAGAGGCAACCCACGCTCCCAAGCTGGTAGATGACAAGACGTCTGCAATCTTCAAAGCATTTTTACACTTAGGAAAATTCTCCTTGGTACACAGAGGCTGAGCCTCAGAGCCTGATTCTCCTTTCATTTACACCAGTATAAATTAGGAGTAACTCCACTTAACAATGGAGTTACATTGGCATGGACTCACAGTCAGACCCCCAAAGAGAATTGATCTTATAATTAAGGTGCTTTTCTACTAGGCATTTTGACTAGCAATTATTTTTACTTCCCCAGAGGACCCAACTGTGATGTTCACGGCATACAGACAGAGAAAGTAGAGAAAAACCCACCAAATACTCTTTTTGGAAGGTTGCAACATAACACCATAGTTCTTTGATCCAGAACCCTGACACACAAGAACCCAAAACAGAGAGAGACAAAGCAGGCTGCTCTCTAAGGCAGAGCAGCACAACTCACTCCACCTTGCTCTAGGCTTAGTCTTTGTCGACTGACTGCTGAAGACCCAGATCACATGCTTCCCTACAGAGCCCACTAGCCTGCAAGCAGGACAGGGAAACCCTCTGCACTTAAAGTGGCAGCTTGTCATTATAACAGTTTTCAATACATCACACCAACTAAGACCAGAGCCCTGCTGTGCTAGGTGCTGTCATATATGAGGTAAGAGGGATAACCCCTGCCTCCAAGACCTTACAGTCTAAGTAGACACAGGGTGACGGGAAACAGAGGTGGAGAAGCCACTTACCCCAAGGGGCCTGGCTGGGAACAGTGACCTAGTCCAGTTCCCTATACATGGGACCACAGCGCCTCTAGAGATGAGTTCAGGCTGCAAAACTTAAGTCTGGGTTTTGATTTTTGTCCAAACTTCCCACAAGATCTAGGAGGAAATTTTCAAGTCAGGTATTTTAGTCCAGACCCTGCTTACCATCACGGGTGCCGCAGTGAGAAGTCGCCCATGCTCTGCTTCCCCCTCTTTAAAAAAACATTTTCTCTGGAGAAGGAGAAATAAACCTGTTCTGGGCAGAGCTCGGGTCTGATTTTCCCATTAGCGCTCCGCCTCCATTCCAGCATCCTTCCCAAGCACAAGCTGTCCCATCAGAGAAACACATTGGCTCAGGCTGGGCCTGACTCAGCAGGAAGTGGATCTAGACACTCAAGCCAAGAAAGAAAATAAAAGAGGTTTTTCACTAACCCTCAAGGAAAAAAAACAACCAGATCTCTCACTACAGGGAAAGAAAGGGGATCTCGCGATGGGCGGGATTTCTGTACGAAATGCCACGAAGCCTCACTCAGGCCCACAAAGAGCCAAACAAACTCATTTCAGCCAACACAGTGCATGTAGCAAAGCAGCTTGCATGGTGGGGGAGTTGCTCAAATCCCTTCTTTCCTGTCGCTGATCTCTCTTCTTGGGAGACTAGCCCTCTTGGTTCTTACAGGATCTGATTCAAAGTTCATTTAAGTCAAAGGGAATCTTTCTGTTGGTGTCAACTGGCTCTGGAGCAGGCCCATAGAACACATTTTATCTGATTGTCTCAGAACATTATACAGTACAAACATTCATTCATTCTCCCAACCCTGCCCGGGATGGAGGCAAATATTTTTTATAGCTATGTGACAGAGGTGAAACAGTGCACAGGCAGGTTAAATGATTTCCCCAAGGTCATATGGTGAGGCAAAGGCAGAATCCAGGAGCCCTGGCTCCTAATACCCCAATCCAACTATTAGACCTCATTTGCACCCGCATACAGGCCTGAGTCAGCCCCTCAGGTCTTCCTACAGCCTGACCTTCATTTTACTTTGGACAGATCCAATCGCAGGATCAGGGCCTTCAATTCTACCTTCTCGATTCCAACACCTAATTTCCATCCACAAGCACCATGGAATAATCTTCAAGAGCCAAATTCTGCCCATGGGCGTGCATGACTTTCACTGCATCCAAGCAGAGAACTGCGCATGCATCAAAGGGCAGAAATAGGCCGAGTGAGTCACAACCTACTCCCTACTGGCTGCCCTGGGCTTTTTCATTGCCGGTTACCAAAACACAGGTGTTAACAACAACAACAGACTTCTTTTCTATCAGTTTTCCCATTGCCCACCCTGTCTGATCAATGCAACTGTGACACTGCTCTTGTCTCAGGTGGACTGAAGTGCGACAAGGAAGACGATGGGTGGTGGTGATTATCATAGTGCCTAGGAGCCCCAGGGCCCATTGTGCTAGATGCTTTACACACAGACCCAAAAGATGGTGCCTGCCCCAAAGACTATCTATGTGCAGATATTTTGATCATTGACAACAGAGGGTAAAATATTTTAAAATCCGTGTGATAATTTAATGGGGCTTTAATAAAGTACGTGGGCCTGTTGTAACATATTTACAGCTCTACATCCCCACGTATGTACAAAGACCATATTTGCAAAATTTGCTGCTGGTCTTTGAATGCCTCCGTTTTCGGAGGTGCTGAGCTCACACGGCCCCCAGGAGTCGTCTCTCCTCTTATCTGAGCTCTATCTTAGGCCTGGTCTTCACACAGAAATTGTAACACGTTAATTATGCTGGTAGCACTAACGCAGTAACCCCCCCTCCCCCCTCCAGCTTGAACGCAAGTTCATTCCCTTGCAGGAATGGAAATAAGCTATACTGGTATAAAGTGAGCGTACACCAAGAGGATGAAGTTGGTTCCTTATTTGCAGTACCAATTACTTATTTGTGGTTGCCACTTCCTTATTCGTGGTTCTCAATTCCTTATTCAAAGGCAAAATGGGATGAGTAATCTCCCACTGAGAGCTCTTGACACGTGTCCCATCTTGCTTTGGGCTAATATTGGCGCTTGATAGGCTCCCCATCCAGACAGCCGCGTCCTGTGTCACTGGGACTCAGGGACCGGGCCCCCACTCCTCACACAGCACCAGGCTCCCTCACGCCAATGCACTAGTGCACTTCGACGGCTTCGCGCGGCTCTGGTACCCGCGATGCTGCCCTCAAACGTTAACTTTATGGTTAATGCTACAGATCTTCTAAGCCACAGAAATACCACACAGCCGCATTCCCTTGGAGTTTCTTGCTTAGTGTTCACACAGGACATTTTTTATTTAAAAAAAAACCCAAGGAAACAGCAAGATTAAACAAAATACGTTAAAGCGTAATTAAGGTTGAAAGCGTGCATCAGCAACTGAAAGGTTACCGAACCATTACAGGGATCTTTTAATTATCCTAAAACCAAGCATTACAAACCCAGGGATTTCAGAAAAGAAATCTAAATCTGTTAACACATAGAAATGAACCATAATGCACTTAAACAGCCATAACTCCTTAACTTAACCTTAGCTCTGAATTTCCTGGCTTTCCAATGCCTGGTTCTAGGATAATTGCAACATCCATGCAATGATTTGCACCCCTAAATTATGGAGATGTAGTCTCAGCCTTCACTCCATCTGAATGGAGCCTTATCTTGTAATTCACATTAGGTTTTTTAAAACTCTTTCAAACCAAAGCTACAACTAAACTCCCCTCCCCCTCAGTCTGTTTCCCCTTTTGCCCTTCTCAACCATCCCCGTTCCTTTTTCACTAGGTGCTACAGTAACACAAATGATAAATAACGATGAAGGGGCCAGGCTAGCTACAACTAAATAACGTCTTGTATTTAATCACAGAGCAGACAACACCACAAGTGCAGAAGGAGCTTCCCACCGCCTGACAACGTGCCCCACCCTTGGAGGGCCCACTTTGGGGAGAAGGGGGGTTCGGTCCCCAAGGCCCATTCTACTCTTGGCAGCTTTTCCTCTCTGTTATCTCCTCACGCTCCTTTTTCTACAGTGTCTCATGCTTTACACGGTTTCTGTTTATTCAGTTTTTCTCTAGCATGCCCCAATCCCCTTTCTGAGATGTTTTCTTTTGGATTTAACCTTCTATCCAGTGTGCGTTTCTGGCCTCTCTGATGAGGGTTCAATCGTGGTGGTGGTTTTTGTGCTTCGGACTCAGAGCCACCAAAGCTGTCATAGAATCACAGAAGATTAGGGTTGAAAGAGATCTCAGGAGGTATCTAGTCCAATCCCCTGCTCAAAGCAGGACCAACTTCGACTAAATGATCCCAGCCAGGCCTTCAAAACCTCTAAGGATGGAGAGTCCACCACCTCCCTAGGGAACCCATTCCAGTGCTTCACCACCCTTCTAGTGAAATAGTTTTTCCTAATATCCAGCCTAGACCTCCCTCACTGCCACTTGAGACCATTGCTCCTTGTTCTCTCATCTGCCACCACTGAGAACAGCCGAGCTCCATCCTCTTTGGAACCCCCCTTAAAGTAGTTGAAGGCTGCTATCAAATCCCCCCTCACTCTTCTCTTCCATAAGCTAAACAAGTCCAGTTCCCTCAGCTTCTCCTCGTAAGTCATGTGCTCCAGCCCCCTGATCATTTTTGTTGTCCTCCGCTGGACTCTCTCCAATTTCTTCACATCCTTTCTGTAGTGGGGCCCCAAAACTGGACACAATATGCTAGATGTGGCCTCAGCAGTGTCGAATAGCCAGGAATAATCACTTCCCTTGATCTGTCCACACAGGCCAGCAAACAGCTGTCTGGTAATAATGTCCTTCATTCACTAGCAAGGTGTGCTGGATTAGAACCAGTGACGTAGAGGTGAAAATATCCATCCCTAGCCACCCAGTCTCCAATCCATCCACCTCTCTTCCTTCCACACTGGGAACTGGGACCCAGGGAGTGGCGTTCAGCAATCAGAGCAGGCCTGTCATTTCACAAGATAAGTGGCAGGGGAGCCAACAGAAAGAGCGGACAAGAATATCTAAGAACATGGGACATTTCTCCTTACCACGTCACTATTCTTTGGGCTGACTGATTTGTGCAGCCAGCATTAGTCAAACTGGGAATGTAAAAAAAAATAATCTAGTTTACTGTGAATGATTTATGGCGTTTCTTCACTTCCTGAATTCCTTGGGCAAACAACTCCCTCCCCCCCACCCCCAGGCCTGTCTCCCCTCCCACCATTTGTGTCTCTTGTCCATTTTAGATTGTAAGCGCTTCAGACCAGGGCCTCTCTCTCACTGCACATGTGTACACGACACCTAGCATGCTGGGGCCTTGACCTCAGGGAAGGCCTGTAGGCACTTCTACAATACAAACGATAAATAGACACTTGCTCTCTGCCTCCCTTATTCTAACTTGCCCAGTGCCGCACTATCTGAGCTGCAAAGACTGCAGGAGAAAGTTTACAGCTAACCAAGCCGTTTTAATTAAAATGGAGAGGCAATTACACAAGAACTGTTCTGTTCACCTTCTGCTTTGGAAAAGTCTTCTCGCTGTCCCTTTTGCACCCTCCCTTCCCCACGCACAAACATCTACATTTTGGACCAAACTCAGAACAAGCAGCTGGATATGCAGGGGCAAACTCCAGATCCTTTCCATAGCTCAAGGCAAGGACTGGACATAGCTAATAGCATTCATGCATTTTCCATTTGCACAGGAGTTCCATGCAGCCTCTGCCTGGATGGGAAATGGACATTGTTCCAGAGTCAGGTCTGTCACACACTCCAGCTTGCTAATCTAAAGCAGTAGGTGAGGAGGTTTTAAATCTGTGTGGCTCAGGCCCAAGCTCCCTTCCACATGTTCTCAGTCCTTCCTGAGTCAGACCTCCCATGGCCTCCAATGGGAGCTCTGTCTAGCCAGGCATGAGTAAAACCTGGTAGTTACCGATCGATCAGTTCAACCTCAACTGTGGCTGTGATTTGATCACTGTATCGTTCCATCCTCTGTGCATTTCGGGAAATTATATTCATTTAGAGCCAATGATATGTTTGTTTAGGTTATATGTGCTTGTACATTCCCTTAATAAAATCCATAAAAATTATATCACAGTGGTTTCTCTCTTAAGACAGCAACAAGGCTAAACAACCCCCAGGCCAGAGATGAGCCCCTGGACTCTTCTCTGGATTAATAGCTCAATATGCTTACACTTTCCAGGCTCAGGGCATGGAAAGCCTTGATCTCAACCAACAGGGAGAGGTGCACTGCCTCCAAACTCTCTGGAATTCCCTGCACGTTTACGGTTCTATGTCCCACCTAGCTCTGGCGGGTGACCATCAAGGCAATGGCCACTCTCTGCAGCACTGTCCCCTGCTAAACCCGCAGATGCACGAGCAGCATTAACTCCCTCTGGGCTGAGCTGCTGTGCTGAGAGCCCAGGAAGTTGCAGCATGACTTCTACTAGAAAGGGCCCACACCCACAGAGAGCAGCAAGCATCTGGATCATGACTCTGCAGACCCAAGGGAAGCTTTGGTCCCCCACTAACTGCCCCCTGGAAGGGGAGCTTGCAGGAACCTAATGCGCCTTTGACCCCTGCGAAGCAGCATCAGTTCTTCAGGTTTTTAATCAGGAAGTTGTTCCTTTAAAGCGTGATCAGCAACACGACTGTGAAATGAACAAACCACTCAGATCCCAAACCAAAGCGAGAATCGCTTCCTGCCTGCTAGCTTGGCCCCACGTGCACGGACTAGCCGGGCCCCCTCCCCTGCCTAATGAAGCCCAGCAAGATACGTTCTGGGACCAGACCCCAAAGGACATCACTGCAGCCCGTGATGCGCGAGGCAGAACGCAGCCCAGCCTGCTTGGGGTCAATAATCTAAACAGGCCTGATTCGTGAACGGCAGAGACAAGAAACGGGATATTTGCCAGTGAATCTCAGACCATTGGCAGTATCACCTCCAGCCATATCCAATGCCACACTGCCCACTCGACTTCAAACCCCACCACAGAGCTGCAGTGGAACGTTACCAGCTGGTCTGAGGAGAGAGCGGCAAAGGAAGGAAGGAACAGAGAAGGAACTGGATGGGGGAGAAGAACCGACATGAAAATGGAGTCGAGAAGGAAACAGTGGAAAATGATCAGAGAAGGCCTGTGAGAAAAGCAGCAGTGAGGCAGAGGAGAAGAGCTCACATGGTCCATGTGATGTGCGTAGCTTGGCGGCTTATGCCTAGGGAGCAAGTGGGAAGAGGTGCTTTGAGCCCTAATTCTGAGCACAAGTCTCCCCTTTGCCTTGCTGATGGGGGCAGAGAGGAAGGTTGCCTTTCAATTTAATTTCCCTTGGAATTTCACTAGGGTTTCAGTGACAGGGTGCGGGGGCCCGAAAGGTTTGTGAACTCAAAAGCAGTTTTGCAAACACCACGAAGAGTCAGAGAAATTCATGCAATCGGATTCTCACCCCCCAGCCAAAGCCCTTCCCCGTAAACCCAGCCACTCATACGACACCGCGCATGACGATTTCGTTCCACATCCCTTCCTTGCACCGTTAGCCACAGCTGCAAGGGAGAGCGAGCTCTGGCCACCCCAAGCTCAGGCAGCCTTAAAGCAAACGCGAACAGCAGCCCATGGTGCCCGGCTTTACAAGGGGCTGCCTTCTGCAGCCGGGAACCTACTTACAAATAAGGTTGGTCTTTTGGTTATGGCATCAGAGTGGGATCTGCAAGACCTGGGCTCTGTTCCTGGCTCGTCCGTGGGCAAGTTGACTAGGGTATGCTCACATGGGAGCAAGAATTTCCTGCTCAGGTAGACATACCTCCACGAGCTGTGATTGAGCCAGCGTGCTAAAAATAGCAATGCTGCTGTGATGCAGGGAGGGGCTAATCGCCCCAGGTATGATCCCACCTGAAACCCTAGACGTACTCAGGTCTGGTAGCTCACCCCACCACTCCTGCAGTTACACCTGTCCGAGCTGGAAATTACAGCTTCTATAGAGACAGTCCGCGACTGACTCGCAGGTACAGGTCTCTCCACCTCACTTCCCCATCTATAAAATGGGTATAACAATGCATCCTTTCTCCTACCCTTAGCCTGCTTTGCCTATGTAGCTAGGCTTTAGCACAGGGAAAGGGGCTGTCTCTCACTATGTGTCTGCACAGGACCCAGCACAATCATCTCTGTCATGCTACTGCAATACTACCGATAATAACGGATTCCTCCCAGGTTTCGATAGCCCCAAGGAGTCGGCCAGTTCAGCCGCCAGTGACAGTGAAGGGCAAGGACAGGCCCAGAACGTTGTTCCCATTGTTACTTATTAGGTAGAGAGGAAAATGTCGCCCCTGCAAATTGCCATTTAGGACGCTGGTTTGGATTTACGGAGAGCACTCTAATAAATTAAACCCAGGGCTTACGTTTGGTTTTGATAAGGCCAATAGACCCTATTATTTTCTTTCATACAGCCAAATTAATTAAAGGAAGCAACTAAATGGACGTCAGTCATTCACTTATGTAAATAGACACATCCTGAGTTAGAAAACAGCTCAAATGGCTATTCCATGGGAGGTCTCGAAAGCTGCAGGCCATCTGGCACGTCATATTTACCAAGGTAAAAAAAGGATCATCATCGTGAGAAATTAAAACAAAAATCATAGCCTACAAAGTACCTATTAAGGCCCCGGTTCCACAGAGCAATTAAGCATATGCTTAACAGCCAATGGGTCTTGAGCCCATGTTTGTGCTTGGCTGAACTGGGGCCTTCAAAAGTATAAACTCCTTTAAAAAAAAAAAAAAAAGACAACAAAAAAACAGAACATCTCCCACTCTGGAGACAAAAGGTTCCAGATTGCGTCCACAGCTTCCAGTGCTGGCAATCAAATTCCTGAGCTACTTTCATTCACATCCAATCTGACCTAATAATCACTTTTCCCCCTAAATCACCCCCTCCACTCATTCTTCTCCTCTGGTGACAGAGCATCCAATTCTTCTGGGAATTCCTAATGCTGGACTGACTTTTCTTTTGCATTTAACAGCATGTGTCTTAGAAATATCAGCTGAAAAAGACTTTTTTTCAATTTATTTTTTAGTATTTCTAGCTGGTACAAACTGTGAGTTGTCCAGACTCTTGGGTGGATTTTAGCCAAGTTGGCCAATAGAGGAAGAACGAATACAATAAATAAACAAACCACAACCCACCCCCACAGGCACGCTGAGTCTGCTTCGGCTGATGGGATCAGTAAATCTAGCTAAGCTATTGAGGCCAGCAACCCGTTACAACACACCCGAGTGACATGTCAAATCGCTGTCACCCAGAGAGAACTAGGGACCCAGGGCATACCAGAGAGGGCAAATTTTTTCAGTTCACTTTTTTTTAGGGGGGAGCATTGCTGGAAAACTTTGTACTGACCCAAGTTTTTGTTGGCCTAGAGTGATGTGCAATATTGATCAGGGGTGGACTCATTGGTTAAGGCTCAGCAGCACAGATGAACTGATCTTTAAGGGGAAAAGCACTTTTTTGGAGGGGGGGGGCGTTTACTGTGTTTTGAATGAGCTGTGTGGTTTCATTCCTGCTCCTTCTCCATCCCAGCCCCACTTCGAGCAGTGCCAGGGAGGGGAGCCCTCCACATCTGGTTTCACTCAGCTCTTTGCTGCCCTCCCTCCCCTGCACACCCCCACCCACTGCCTCCTTTCCCTCTTTTCTTTCAAAAAAAAAGGAAGAAAAAGGAACCGATCTAGAGCAGCCGATGCACAAAGGAACCGAGCACCTCCTACCCCACCCCAACTCCCTCCCTGACAGACGCACTTAGGAGTTGGAAAAACATGTGCAAACTCTACCTGAGCGAGCAGCGCCGAGACGCAGATCAAGGCTCAAGACGCAGACCAGCGTGTATTGCAGCATCCGTGGCCATGGAGAGCAGGCGAGATTAGTGAGTTTCATGCCCGGGGACAGGTTTTGCTGAAGGTTTTTTTTTTTTTCTGGATGGAGGCTGGATTCCTCCCCTACACACACACTCGCCTTCTCTCCTTGCAGAACTCCTGAGCTGGGTAACTGTTTTGTCCCTTCTGTCCTCCTCTTGCTCAGGAGGGGAGGACGCTGGAGGAGAGGGGGGTGGAAAGACAGAGAGAAGGAGGAGAGGAACACACACACAAAAAAAAAAAAGGGAAAAGAAAAAAGTGGCTCAGCCTGTCTGCTAATGGTTCAAAGGAAGCTTCAGAGTAGACACTGCGTCACCGGAGAGCCAGCCACTTGTGGGCTGATCCCAAAAAAGCAGGGAAAGGCGAAAGAGAGAAGGGAAAAAAAAGTGTTTCAGGCTTAGCAAACTGGAAGCAAACTTCTGAGGAGCTTGGCAGGAAGCGCAACACTTTGCAGTGGGCGGGGGGGGGGGAGCCTTTCCTGTGTGTATTGCAAAGCAGTTTTGGGGGGTGGGAATGGGATGAAATGCATGGACCCCGGCCGGGAGGTCAATTATTCCCGACCTACCAGCTCCCACCCCAAACGCCACAGCTCCCCTCTGCAACGGGAGCTCGGGGGGCGGTTTGCTGTTGTCTTTGTTAATTGCAAGCAACTGTGGTGGAGAGGAGCTGTGGATGCTCCCTCCCCCAGGAGATTAGCTCGGCAAAATTCCCACCTCCAAGACGGCCACAGTCCTAGATTTTACAAATAATGTAAAACCAAATGCACTGCTGCAAATACACCCCCCACCCCGAATCAGGCACCATGTTGCAAACTTCTATGATCTGTCTCCTCCCCATTCGCTTGCTGCCAAGTGGGACTAACTGCCCCTGGAGTCATTCTCCAGGGGAACAGGGCACCGTGATTTTAAGGCAACACAAAGTGATCTGCACTGGTGCACAGATACAACCCAGGAATGTTCCTCTGGCTCCAGTGAGAGCTACTACACTGCCCCAGAGCCTTGGGGGGACTGCGCTGAGCTATTGTGCTAACTCGCTCCAGCTGTAGCCTGTTCCCCCTGGTGGGCCAGCCAACTCCAGTGAAACCCGCCATGCCTGGCCACTCAAGCATGTGTGGATGGGACCTGAGTTAGGGGCAATGCTTGACTTAATCCTGCAGCCAAGACAAACCCTAAGGGGTTTTTGCCCCCCTGTAACTACAGAGCATCATCTGTGCTGCTCAGCTTGTGGAAGAGCCCACGGTCTTTTCCCGCCTCCGGAAGGACAGTTCTGCAGTCCGCCTAAGTGGATGGAAATAAGAGAAAAGCACATGGAATGGAAGAGACAAGGCTTTGTTTTAAGGGCCAGTTTAGGGAAACACCATTGCACTTAGCCCATCATGGATTTGTCTCTCAAGTGGGCAATGCAATTATCATAAGCTTCAAGTTAAAGTTTAAAAGGGTCCTTGTTCCCAGTTTTAACGCATGTCAGTACATCGCACAGTAAAGGATGGGGGTGCTTGTCACCCTAAGGGACAAATCAGTGAAAGAAGGGACGTTCTGCATGAGGTCTGACAAGATGATCTAATGGTCCCTTCTGACCTCAAAGCCTAGGAAACGTGGAACCCCCAGGATGCTTTCCTCCAGCCCACAGCTCACCTGGCCTCCGCCCAGCAGGCTGGCCCATCCTTGCTGTTCCTGGGGATCCAAGAGGGCATGGGGGGTTGGCTGGAGGATGAGATGATGAGTGAGCATAGTCTGCTTCAGCATGGACCACACGTGCCTCTCTCGGGTGACCAGACAGCAAGTGTGAAAAATCAGGACTGAGGGTGGAGGGTAATAAGAACCTATATAAGAAAAAGACCCAAAAATCAGGACTGTCCCTATAAAAT